>NC_083651.1:1524542-1632042 GCF_963576545.1 Limanda limanda
TTCACGGGACATTCAGTGCAGAAGACGTCTGAACGACACAAATGTCCAAGAACAACTCTCTTGTTCCTGAAACCACTGGAACAACAGAGTGAGATGGTTCCGTTTCCTGCGCTGGAGCTGCTCCCACCTGAGGTCACCGGGGTCACAGGATTCTGCTGCTCGGCTCTGTGGGGGGGTTTCCATGTTAAACAGGGTGGACTTTTCCACGCTTCAAAAAGTTTCCACATGATGTAGTGACAAAGGAGGACAAAAAAAAACCTGAATCAGTGTTTTCATATTTAATTATCTGCAGATCTATTTATGGTAACAAGCCCAAGAAAAGAGTGATTTATGACTGGTGATAATTCTCATGGAAAAACCTTGAAGCCTGAGCAGAGCTACCAGCTGTATCAATGAGTCATAATTCATCCTCATCATCTCCTCCTCCTGCGAAAAGAAGAACAAGAGGCCAAATCATTTACGACGTAGATTTTCTTCTTGACTCCAGAATCATGTTCAACTTTTCTTCATCTCTGATTTACGTGTCTGAACATTAATGGTTTTGTCCTCTGGACTCGACAGTTACATCCACAACCACAGACCTGAAACTGTCCTGGCAGAACAACGTCTGGAAAGGAAAATGTTATCAGAGCTGTTCGAGACGATTTGACTCAGCAACAGAGAAGAAAGTTCTTCTACCACTCGAATATGATCTTTAACTTTTTCCTCCCCGAACTCAATAAAACAACTCTAGCTATTAGCAATGCTCGTGGCTAACTGGCTCCACCCGGGCATTACTGACAATGCTAACATGATTATGTTTAGCACATAGGCTACGGTATCACACTGTAAATAGAAAATGCTTTGTGCAGCTATCGAAGTCAGTGGTGATGGAACTATAGAGGAAAAGTCTGAATTAACCAAAGCCAGCAGGATTCATCCTCTGGGAACCACGAATGAACCAAAATTCAGTTCATCCAGGAACAGTGGAGTTAATTAATCTGAAGGAAAGTGGAGCGACCGACAGATGAACCGAGCAAAACAAAACTTAGATGAAAAGTGTTTTTTACTGTGTTGATTATCATGGACGAGCCGCTCGGCTCCTCTGCTGCCAAACCCTCGTTTTATGGTTTCATTCAGTCCAGAAGGTAATAAAATCAAATCAACTCGACTGAGGCAGCTGATCATTAAAGACACACACACACACACATACACACACATACACACACACACACACACATACACACAGCCCTCAATGTTAAAAGTTCATCCAAATTATAAAAACATTTTCCTCTCCTTCCCTCATTCTAGTGACCATGTCGGTTTTATTTTAGTACTTGGAGATTTTAGAGATAAAGCATGAATTTACTTCTGTGGGTTTTCTGGATTAAAGTGTTCACAGAACATTTGGATGAAGTAGAATAATTCCAGTAATGTTTCTATGTGTTTTACACAATAACTGGAAACTTGGATCAGATCGGTTCTGGGTGTTTTCTCTGCCAAGTCTCTACATTCCTGCCGATTCTGAATCTCAGCACCTCTGTGTGTTTTTGATAAGTTGAGTTAATAACGCTGCTGAAAAACTCCGCTGCTCCACGTCAATTACCTCAACCTGTAAACCGTGCAAGTCTTTTTCTTCTTACTGTAGAAAGGTCTCCAGTTTCATTTTCTTCATCCTGACGTCTGTGGAGAGTAAATATTGCACAGTTCCTTGTGTCCAGTGAGTTTCACTGTGAGCTGTCAGAGTCATTCTTCAGTGTGAAACTCTGTAACTCTGGTGACTGAGAGTCACAGCTTCAACTGACACAATCAGCTGCAGGTGAAGAGTGAAGCTGAACTGAGATCAGTTCAAAAGACTCAAAAGTTATTAAAACCAGAGTTTATCTCCAATATTCAGCAGGAAACTTGTTGGACATAGAACGTTTTCTGAGGTTTTCAAAGATTTTCCGGAGGATAATTCATGGATCTTGATGAAAACTCTGACATGTTTAAAGGAGTGATTTCTACTAGTGAGTGAAATTAGCTGCAGCTCGATTGAATTTAAACTGTTGGTGAAGTTATGAGCTCCACTGAGTGATGTTGCTGTTTGGAGCTGGACGGAGATTTGCTGTAAAGATCCTGTAAAGTAGAATCACATCTAAGAAGCTCATTGGCTTCCATCGATGAGTCAGGGATGCCAACTCTGTTCTTGGCTGAACACTGAGCTCGGCTGAGGTCGGAGAAGCGGAGAGAGAAAGTGGAAAAGCAAAAAGCTTTAACCAGAAAAATGTTCTAATGAAAGATGTGCAGGCCAGAAAGCAAGAGGCAGTCTCAGGTCACAAGTTCAGAACATTTCTGTGACTTCACTGAGAAGCTGAGCAGCCAAACCTCAGTCGTCCACTGGAGAAAAAACTCAAACCTGTGCCGAGCTCTTCCTGGTCCCGTGAAGCAGCAGTGATCATACGTCCTGTGTGAGGAAGGTCCCTGAACGCACCGTCGACAAGGGAGCTGAGCAAGAAGATGAATTTGAAGAAATACTCAAGATAAGAGTCTGACCTGGACCATCTCCTGCTGTGGTCATGTCTGAAAACCTTTCTATTGTTGCTTTAAAGTTCAAATGTTGAATCCATGAAGCTTCAGACAGAAGTGAGGTCCACAGGATTCAGAGTTTTGAAGAAGCAGATCTTTCCTCAGACAGTTGTTAATCTTTTGTATCAATGAGTCTCTTTGAGAGTTTCATGTTCTTCAGACTGTCGTGAAACTCGTCTGTGGGAAAACGAACGAGACTTAACTTCCAGAACCAGCGGGCGTCCAGAATTATTCTTTCCCTTTACAACTCCATGATGTGCTGCAGTGAGCAATGCATCATGGGAGCTGACGGGCGTCTCCCCCACAGGCCGAGTCTCTACCGTTAACCGCTGCCCACAGACAGTGTTTCCACCAACATGTCCAGAAATGGAAAAACATGCTCAAAACCTCAACTCGAGTATAATTATAGTTTTTGTTTCCTTGTAGAGAAGTTGAGTGTAACTCAAACTGTTGCTTCCCGCTGGTTCCTGTGTTCAGGTACTGGCTGCAGTCCGGACCTGCTCTTCTTCCTGTGCGCCATGTACGCTCCCATCTGCACCATCGACTTCCAGCACGAGCCCATCAAACCCTGCAAGGCGGTGTGCGAGCGCGCCAAGTCGGGCTGCGAGCCGGTGATGAAGCGCTACAACCACAGCTGGCCCGACAGCCTGGCGTGCAGCGAGCTGCCGCTGTACGACCGCGGCGTCTGCATCTCACCGGAGGCCATCGTGAAGGCCGAGGGGCCAGGTGAGGACATCGTCTATAGTCAGCAAAAATGTTTTAAAGTGACTCTATATATAAGATTTAGGAAGTGTTTGATCTCAGTCATAAACAATATGGTTACTGGATTTTTCAGGACAGTGAGAATTCAAACATGAAAATACAACGTCCCTATTGAAAAGTGAATTATGGTTTATTTTAATTCTCTGATTCAATTTCATGTAAAACCATAATCACACAAACTTTCAGGTTTTAATGAAGTTATCTCCTCTTTATTCCTTCTTTCTCCTGTGAAAGCGTTTGGTTTCATTTCTCTCGCTGCAGAACCCAGAGCATCAGGATCCGTTCCTCTGCTCGCTCAGTGGTTCCATGTTCCTCCTCTCAGCTGGTTTCCTCTCCAGCAGATAGCGTGACTCATTTCCCCTCCGACTCCACTTCCAGCCACTTTCTCAAAGATCTCCTTGATACCTCCTCCCACTCGCTGCACACTCAATAAAAACCCTCACTGTCCTCTGCTTCTCCACACAGACCCTGCACCAGCGAGTCCTGTTAGAGGAAGTCAAAGCCTCGTCAGGATAACGACACGCCCACGCTGCCCGAGCTCCACTGGGCTCAGCAGGGTTTGGGGATTTTCCCTCGGTGTGATTTGTTGATTCGCGGAGGTTCGGTCAGGGTGGATGGTTGAAGTCGTTCCTGTGATTTTCAGCAGGACTCCAGACTGAATGTTGCTTTAAGACATTTTTCTCCTGTTGGAACATAAATCTGCAGCAGCCACAGTTTAGTTCAGCAGACGTCTCATCGGAGCAGGACGGAGCCGGGGAAGTCTCCTTGATCCTCTCAGAGTTTGATTGGTGTCACAAAGTGGAGTGAATGTAAATAACTCCTCGTTTACACCTGACGTTAAAGTGTGATCGCATTGTAAACAGAGGTCGACCACGTCAAAGAACAGCTAACCTACAACAGTCCTGTGAGAGCGACTGTACATGAAGAGTAGTGTTGACCTGATATAAATACAGATGGACAACCCGGGATCTCCCATGAGCCATCTGTCACTGGTGACGTCATCTGGAATCAGAGAGGGTGGAACCGTGGTATCGAAGCCCCGCCCATACACCAGCCCAACCAATCAGGAGTCAGTCTCAGCTGTCAATCATGATGCCTCATCCTGTTTTTATATCATCTGATTAAAACCAAACTGATGCACAGTGAGATAAAAACGACAGAAACCACCTTTGACATTTATTTATTTGTTCTGTACTTAGATTGTTTTTGGTTCTGTCCATGTCCAATCTGCCAACATGGATGGGTACTACCTATACTGCAGCCAGCCACCAGGGGGCCAGCCTAATGTTATGGTTTCCCTTGTAGTAGCTCTCATGGAATCCATCTTGATTTACAGTCATTGTTCCGAACCAGGGAGGAAGCAGCTCGTCAGTGGATGGAAGAAGAAAAACACAGAACTCGTTCAAATAAAACATCTTCCATTCTCTTTCTTCTTCTTTTGTTGTTTAAACGTCCGATCGTATCTCGACGTGAACATCGCTTCATTCTGTCAGATCCAACATTCCTGTGGCCGTTCGTATTCCTGCTGCGTCCAGGAAGAGGAACCTCTCCTCTCCGGCAGCAGCAGACTTGTTCTTTGTTCCCTGTTTCCAGAAGGAATGTACAGTATAATCCTTCCAGTGTGTTCTGGGTCGGCTCGGGGGGGTGGGGGGTGTGGGGGTGTGGGGTTCTTCCACTAAGACCCGCCCAGAAGCAAGTGCATGAAACAAGAGGATGTGTTTTCTGTGACGACACTGACCTTCTCTGTGTCTCTGCAGATCCGTACTACCAGGACCCAGCCAGGTGTAATCCAGGTGAGGTCTGACCTTTGACCTTCTCTCGGAGACAGCCTTGTCTCGTGTCTGTCTGTCTTTGGAAGACGTCTTTTTCTCACTCAAATGTTTTTGTGCATCTGAAAACCAGAAAGTCCAGAAACCAGTTCATTAAACATCTGATCCTTTGTGTTTGGTCCTCAGAATCCAGTCCAGACTTCCCAATGGATTCCAACAACCTCCACTGCAGAGGGCCGAGCCGAGGTAGCCTGTCCGTCTTCCTGTCCGTCTCCTGTCCTTCTTCCTGTCCGTCTTCCTCTCCGTCTCCTGTCTGTCTTCCTGTCCGTCTCCTGTCCGTCTTCCTGTCCGTCTTCCTGTCCGTCTTCCTGTCCGTCTTCCTGTCCGTCTTCCTGTCCGTCTCCTGTCCTTCTTCCTGTCCGTCTTCCTCTCCGTCTCCTGTCTGTCTTCCTGTCCGTCTCCTGTCCGTCTTCCTGTCCGTCTTCCTGTCCGTCTTCCTGTCCGTCTTCCTGTCCTTCTTCCTGTCCATCTCCTGTCCGTCTTCCTGTCTGTCTTCCTGTCCGTCTTCCTGTCCGTCTTCCTGTCTGTCTTCCTGTCCGTCTTCCTGTCCGTCTTCCTGTCTGTCTTCCTGTCCGTCTCCTGTCCGTCTTCCTCTCCGTCTCCTGTCCGTCTTCCTGTCCGTCTTCCTGTCCGTCTCCCGTCCTTTATTCTGTCCTTCTTCCTGTCCGTCTTCCTGTCCGTCTTCTGTCCTTCTTCTGTCCCTCTTCCTGTCCGTCTTCCTGTCCGTCTCCTGTCCGTCTTCCTGTCCGTCTCCTGTCCGTCTCCTGTCCGTTTACCTGTCCGTCTCCTGTCCGTCTCCTGTCCGTCTCCTGTCCGTCTTCCTGTCCGTCTTCCTGTCCTTCTTCCTGTCCTTCTTCCTGTCCGTCTTCTGTCCTTCTTCCTGTCCGTCTTCCTGTCCGCTCCTCTCCGTCTTCCTGTCCGTCTCCTCTCCGTCTTCCATTCCGTCTCCTGTCCGTCTCCTGTCCGTCTTCCTGTCCTTCTTCCTGTCCTTCCTCCTGTCCGCATCCTGTCCGTCTCCTGTCCGTCTTCCTGTCCTTCTTCCTGTCCGTCTCCTTTCCATCTCCTGTCCGTCTCCTGTCCGTCTTCCTGTCCAGGCCCTGAATCGACTCACAGCTCACCAACAGTTTTCTGTGTTTTGCTGCAGATCGCTGCAAATGTAAAACCGTCAGAATGGTTTTGAAAACCTACCTGAGGAACAACTACAACTACGGTGAGTCGTCTTTCGGGTTCAACATCTGGATCCTGCATTATCGTCTGTGCTGTGTCCCCTGCAGGAGCTGAGTATTTTATTTTGAAATGTCCCTTGTGTGTCTGCACGCTGCCGACTGTCCTCCAGTGATCCGGGCCCGGGTGCGGGAGGTGAGGAACCGGGGTCTGGAGCCCACAGCGGTGGTGGAGGTGAGGGAGGTGCTCAAGTCTTCCTTGGTCAACATTCCCAGAGAGACGCAGACGCTCTACTACTCGTCCTCCTGCCTGTGTCCTCCTCTGACTCCTGGGGAGGAGTACCTCATCATGGGCTATGAGAACGAGGAGACGTCCAGGTACGAGCAGCTGTCGTCCAATCAGCTTCAGTGTTTCATCTCCACCATGAGTCTGCAGCTACGAACAAGTTAACCCTTAGGACCTTTTTAAATCAAAACATACAGTGTGATGGAAAATAATAAAATAGAATATAACACTCATAATCTTTACCAGGATTTAACCACAAGACCTCCACATTCTCCAGCTAACGTTAGTTTGCATTAACTAGCTCGCAGGGAATAGAACAGAAACAGAATCCTTGAGCAGTGATGCACCTAAAAAGAGCTGAATAAGCATAATGTCATTTTTCTACTGGAATGAAAACCTGAACCTCTGTGGTCGCAGGCTGCTTCTGATCGACAGCTCCATCGCTCAGAGGTGGAAGGACAAGATGAGCAGGAAGATCAAGGTGAGATTCACGTCCAGAACAAACACACACACACACACACACAGCAAAATCAGGAGTGTTAATTTAACTCACAGAGTGTTAAATGTAACACTTTTTCTGAGTCTATACAATCCTCACGGATTCTGAGTTAAAATTACACTTTGAAAAGTGTTAATATTTTAACTCTTTAATAGTGATAAATATTTGACACCCTTGGTGTTATTTTATGACACCACATAAGTGCACCTTTAACTCTAAATTGTGTTATTCCCTTTCACTGTGAGCGTTAATTTTTAACATACATAGTGTTATTTTATGACTCATTAAAGTGTATTTTTAACACTAAAATCATGTTATTTCATTTCACTATGAGAGTTAATTTTTAACATACATAGTGTTATTTTATGACACATTAAAGTGTATTTTTAACACTAAAATCGTGTTATTTAATTTCACTATGAGAGTTAATTTTTAACATACATAGTGTTATTTAATGACTCATTAAAGTGTATTTTTAACACTAAAATCATGTTATTTCATTTCACTATGAGAGTTAATTTTTAACATACATAGTGTTATTTTATGACTCATTAAAGCGTATTTTTAACACTAAAATCATGTTATTTCATTTCACTATGAGTGTTAATTTTTTACATACATAGTGTTATTTTATGACTCATTAAAGTGTATTTTTAACACTAAAATGAGACCGAGGGTCAGTCTCACACCCGACTTGATAAAGAGAGCCGAGGGATTTTGTTATGGTTCATTGGGTGCAGAGATCTGTGGTGAAGCTCCTCCCATATTTTATGATCAACTCCACCTGAAGTGAATCTAACTCAGTCACAGGTGTTAACATTTAACTCGCTTGATTGACAACGCTCGCAGAGATTTTTTAACACTAGTGTTAAAACAACTCCAAAATCAACACCCACCAACTCAAAAATATTAACACTGAAAAACAACACTAGAGATTTTGCTGTGCACACACACACACACACTCAGAGTTGTACTGTATTTGCACCATCGTCACGTTGCCTCCTGCCATTGACTCCACTTCCTGTGTTTCTGTGCAGAGATGGGACCAGATCCTGCAGGGCAAAGGTCGAGGAGGTCAGCGTGGGGGTCGCCAGTGAGATCTGACTGTGTGTGTGTGTGTGTGAGTGTGTGCGTAGATATTGCACTATAACAGCCTGTTGTAGCTGAATGTAGTTCATCTCTTTATCATTTGAATTTTGTCATTTATCTTCTTTGCACAAACATTATTTAGTGTGTTTGTCAGTGTGTGTGTGTGTGTGTGTGTGTGGTGTGTGTGTGATGTGTGTGCACGTGTTTCCACACCTAAAGCTCTCAATACAGAGCAGAGCGGTGGCGTAGCTTCTCAGCCGTAGCACTAAACCTACGCACAGCCCAGTGGCAGCCATGTTGGCTCCATGGTCACTGTCTTTAATAACAGATGATGTTACCGCGGCAACGGGATGGAGGACATTAAAATGGACATCTGGACTACGATGATAGGTCTGTAACCACGACCTGAACTGAACCTGAACCCTGCAGACAGGAAGGAAGGGGATCCACGTTCATAGAGCAGCACGAGGAAGAAGAGCAGCAGATTCAGTGTGGGTGGAGCCTGAGATGGATTCATGGACCAGAGAAGAAGAGACGAAACGACAGAGACACAAAAGAGACACACTGTCTCTGAGGGGGCCGTTAGAGATCTGTGCCCCCCCGACCTGTCGTCCATGGATCTATGACAGTCCCATGTTTTATATGTAATATATTCTGTTCATGTGAATTACAACATAAAACCAGAGGAACAGTTTCCAGTCTTTGAGTTTCACTGCTTGTTTCTTCGTCCACCTCCTCAGATGTTTCCAGACATGAGCTTTCATACACATCCACTCAGTCGGGTCTTTCTCTGGAGAACAGGTAGACAACATCTCATAAGAAAATCATTCAAACTTAGATATAAACCACACACGTGAACAGTTGTAGAGAATTGACTTTAAAATCCTCAGTGCAGAGGAACCAGGGAGGATGAACACAGAGTTTTCTAACCTGCAGCACAGACTGTTAAATAAAAAGCTCTGAACACAAACTATAAGAAGTGACAGATTCTGAGGTATCGACAAAGGCCAAGGGAACACAACATGACAGACACACAACTTTACTTTATAATATAATTAGAGACACAACTTTACAAACACACACGTTACCACAGGGACTGAAGTGGTTGTATGTAGTAGCTGGTTCACACAGGACACATGTGTAACAGCGGCTCTGTTGTGTCCCAAACTTGTGTTTAAACTTGTGGAGGAAGCAGAGCAGCGACCACGATGGAGCGGAGAGCACCACACCAGATGTTCAGATATACACAGTAATACACAGTAATACACAAGCAACAAAGTACTGGTGTACACAGTGTACAAAAGGGTTGTAGGTCCGTGTGTATGAAGTCGGCTCAGCTGAGAAACACCTGACATGTGTAGTTTGACATGTTGGACATAAATAAAGAGTTTGATTGACAGTTGGACGTGAGTTACCATGGTAACGGTTTAAAGTGTTGAGGCTACAAACGAACTTTAAACAAGTTTCATCTTGAACCTTTATTATTCTTCACTGTTACAGAAACGTGTTCGAAACATCTCACAGATTCTTTTATAAGATACAAAAACAACCTGTGAAAAGGTTTCATTGTTTATATGTGAAATCAGCCTCCAGGATGATCAGCTGCTGGAGGGACAGAGTGATGTTTCCACTGTTCTCTTCTCTTTCTCTGAAAAACATGTTGTTAGAGAAGAAGCTTGAGGTCAGTTGTTGTCCCTGATAAAGACGACCCCCCCCCCTCAGATGTAGGAAGGAAACCTGAGTTTCACAGCTGAGACTGAGGCTTCATGAGGAGGGAGTGGGACGGAGGTTTCTCAGTCATCAGAGCAGGAACAGTGCTGGGGTCTTCAGAAGTTTCCCCCAGAAGGTTTCTTCAGTTCGGACTAACGGGAGCTTTCAGGTATTTACCCTGTGTGTGTCTGTGTGAGAGTCGTTAGTAGGTGGTTGGGTCCAGAGGACATAACGTCTGTCCTCTGCTGAACATCAGAAGATTGACTGACAGGAACGATTGTGGACACACCAGCCTTTAAAATGAGAAGAGACAATAAAAACCAATGTAACTGACAACATGAGTAAATAAGTTTGCTATGAAAACTTAATGTGCAAATCTTTCATTGGAAAAGTTAACAAACTGTCTTAACAACTGACACACACAGAAACACAAACATTACACAAAATACTGTTCAGGGAATTAGTTGATCAGTTCTCTCCATGTGTCCTTGACAAGTTGCTGTAACACAATAATCAATCTATAGAGATCAATACACACAGACACACACACACACACACGGTCTGATGTGCTCTGAAATACACAGCGGCATGATTGATGTGTGTGTGTGTGTGTGTGTGTGTGTGCGTTTGTGTGTGTGCATCAAAGAGGAAAACTGTGATGAAGAAAACAGGAGGAGAATATAAAGTGACTTCCTGTCTCCGGCCCACAGACAAACGACAGACACAGTATCTTTACGTCTGTTGATCAGTTTAATAAAGTTTTATTCCATCTACTTTATCAGTTGTTTTTTTAACATCATCATGATATTTTCACCAGTGGTTTGTTTTTTCGCTCGTTCACTCGAGATGATTAAGCAGCATTATCAAAACCCTTAGAGCAGGGGTCTTCAACGTGTTTCAGGCCAAGGACCCCCAAACAGGTGGAGAGATGGAGCAGGGACCCCCTACTATATATATTGTATAAAACTGTGTTTTATATAGGGCTGGGCAAGTTAACTCGTTTCAATGGAGTTAACTCGAGTTAACTCGATTAATTATTTTATCTCGCATTCACTCAGGTTTGATTATTTATTGTTTTATTGTGAAAGTCAGGCTTTTATTTTGTGAAAGTCTGTTGCTGACTGCTGCAGAACAGGAAAAAAGAAAATAATTGGCGGATAAACAATCGAGTTAACTCATCACTTGAGTTAACTCGATTAAAACGAGTTAACTTGCCCAGCCCTAGTTTTATATTAACCTGGGCCTAGTGCCATGTATAAACATAACTACCCTGATATTGTGCATTCAATACTAAGCTATTCAAATATTAACACGGGTTCATATATTCATGTTTTTAATTTAAACATGTGCAAGGTACAGGGTGGCCATGCCACTGCTGTTTATAAACATACAGTGGGTACGGAAAGTATTCTGACCCCTTTAAATGTTTCACTCTGTTTCATTGGAGCCATTTGCTAAAATCAAAAAAGTTCATTTTATTTCTCATCAATGTTCACTCAGCATCCCATCCTGACAGAAAAAAACAGAAATGTAGAAATTTTTGCAAATTTATTAAAAAAGAAAAACTGAAATATCACATGGTCATAAGTATTCAGACCCTTTGCTCAGTATTGAGTAGAACCTTTTGAGCTAGTACAGCCATGAGTCTTCTTGGGAATGATGCAACAAGTTTTTCACACCTGGATTTGGGGATCCTCTGACATTCTTCCTTGCAGATCCTCTCCAGGTCCGTCAGGTTGGATGGTGAACGTTGGTGGACAGCCATGTTCAGGTCTCTCCAGAGATGCTCCATTGGGTTTAGGTCAGGGCTCTGGCTGGGCCAGTCAAGAACGGTCACAGAGTTGTTCTGAAGCCACTCCTTTGTTATTTTAGCTGTGTGCTTAGGGTCATTGTCTTGTTGGAAGGTGAACCTTCGGCCCAGTCTGAGGGCCAGAGCACTCTGGAAGAGGTTTTCTTCCAGGATATCTCTGTACTTGGCCGCATTCATCTTTCCTTCAATTGCAACCAGTCGTCCTGTCCCTGCAGCTGAAACCCCCCCCCCATAGCATGATGCTGCCACCACCATGTTTCACTGTTGGGATTGTATTGGGCAGGTGATGAGCAGTGCCTGGTTTTCTCCACACATACCGCTTAGAATTAACGCCAACAAGTTCAATCTTGGTCTCATCAGACCAGAGAATCTTATTTCTCATAGTCTGGGAGTCCTTCATGTGTTTTTTGGCAAACTCTCTGCAGGCTTTCATATGTCTTGCAGTGAGGAGAGGCTTCCGTCGGGCCACTCTGCCATAAAGCCCCGACTGGTGGAGGGCTGCAGTGATAGTTGACTTTGTGGAACTTTCTCCCATCTCCCTACTGCATCTCTGGAGCTCAGCCACAGTGATCTTTGGGTTCTTCTTTACCTCTCTCACCAAGGCTCTTCTCCCACGATGGCTCAGTTTGGCTGGACGGCCAGGTCTAGGAAGAGTTCTGGTCGTCCCAAACTTCTTCCATTTAAGGATTATGGAGGCCACTGTGCTCTTAGGAACCTTGAGTGCTGCAGAAATTATTTTGTAACCTTGGCCAGATCTGTGCCTTGCCACAATTCTGTCTCTGAGCTCCTTGGGCAGTTCCTTCGACCTCATGATTCTCATTTGCTCTGACATGCACTGTGAGCTGGAAGGTCTTATATAGACAGGTGTGTGCCTTTCCTAATCAAATCCAATCAGTTTAATTAAACACAGCTGGACTCCAATGAAGGAGTAGAACCATCTCAAGGATGATCAGAAGAAATGGACAGCATGTGAGTTCAATATGAGTGTCACAGCAAAGGGTCTGAATACTTATGACCATGTGATATTTTAGTTTTTGCTTTTTATTAAATTTGCAAAAAATTTTAAATTTTCTGTTTTTTTCTGTCAAGATGAGGTGCTGAGTGTACATTAATGAGAAAATAAAATGAACTTTTTTGATATATGCAAATTGCTGCAATGAAACAAAGAGTGAAATATTTAAAGGGGTCTGAATACTTTCCGTACCCACTGTACATCTTGCATACAACACTGAGCTATTAAAGAAATTCACAGATTCATGTTTTTATTTTAAACATACATGTAGAAGAGACAGTGAATCCTCAAGCTATCTGTGGATGGCACACATACTCCCACATTAGTGAGATGTCGGACCCTGATGGGTAGCACACAACTTATCTAATCTTGGATGGATGGAGGTTGTCAGGCAGAGGGTCAAATCAGCCTCACAATATGTTGTTTGCATGTTAATGTGTATAGAAAGACATTTAAATTCGTGAAAAAAAAAAAAAAAAAATTATATATTTTTTTAAAATTGTCTAATCAAGCAAAGATTTTGCGACCCCCCCTGCAGTACCTCCGCGGACCCCCTAGGGGTCGCGGACCCCCTGTTGAAGACCTCTGCCTTAGAGCATGCACACACACACACACACACACACACACACACACACACACACACACACACACACACACACACACACACACACACACTAGAGATGATTAGAGTTTAATTTCTTAACTCATTGTTTTGACATGTTTTTGTTCATGTTAATTTACAACCAGCTTAACACTTTGCCTGTTTCCCTCGACCACAGGGAAGCGGTTCACGTGCACCATGAGCACCATCAGGTCCAGAGGGACACAGGGACATGATGTCCTCTGCACCATGAGCACCATCAGGTCCAGGTGGACACAGGGACATGATGTCCTCTGCACCATGAGCACCATCAGATCCAGAGGGACACAGGGACATGATGTCCTCTGCACCATGAGCACCATCAGATCCAGAGGGACACAGGGAGATGATGTCCTCTGCACCATGAGCACCATCAGGTCCAGGTGGACACAGGGACATGATGTCCTCTGCACCATGAGCACCATCAGATCCAGAGGGACACAGGGAGATGATGTCCTCTGCACCATGAGCACCATCAGGTCCAGGTGGACACAGGGACATGATGTCCTCTGTGATCACATCTGAGTCCCTGCTCTCAGCACCATGAGCACCATCAGGTTCAGGGGGACACAACACTGTCCCAGTTTCTATCTGTGTCCCTGTGGGAGGAGACACACACAACCACAACCCTTGTTAGCAGCAGTGCTGATACACAACATAACAACACATGATGGTCCATCCTCCCTTTTCCTCAGAACTGTTCACATTCTCAGAATCTGACCTGAAGATCCAGAAGCAAACAGACGGTGAGGCTAGCAGCCGACTCGGACGGGGGGGGGGGGGGGGGGGGGCTGGAGTCGTTTGTGTGACGCCACGTTTAGTATCTGGATCTCAACATGAAACCGTTTCACACAGTTTAAACCTGGACACTGCTCTGATGTCATCGGAGGTGGATGTGTGTGATTAACAGTATATGTAATTAACCATTGAGCCACCACCTGGCAACAAGAGAAGGATCCTAAAGATGTCACTGGTCTTTCTCACTTTGCTCTAAAACCACAGCCGCACCAACACTTTCACTGAATCAAAAGAATACAGAAAGTTCTCAGGGAACTGGCAGGTCAGTGATTCTTCACAAGACGAAAGGTTTTTCTTCAACACGTAAGAATAAACATGTTCATCATCAGCTTTGATTCAAACGACCCTGTTCTCTCTGTTGTCACTCTGATGGTCAGTAGAATATTTGCTTTTCTTCCTTCAGGTTCTGACCAGACTCAACGTTCTTCTGGTTCCTGTTAACACTCGTTCACACCTTCAGGCGTCGCAGATAGACTTCCACCTCTGAAGGACGTCACTGACGTTCATCTACGTTACATCTTCTCTGATAAAGACTCGTTCACACGACTCCAGAGCTTTAACAGAGACGCTGAAACAGAGAAGTGTGTAAACGCTGCTGCTCTCGTTTTACTTTGAAAACTCTCCGTTTTATTCTGGATGAAAAGAAACTGTCATATGAAGTGTCATATCTGCTAATGAAGTGATAATTAACAGTAAATCTATCTAAACTAGTGGCAGCTGCTTCTTCTTGTGACTATCGACATGAGGCCCTGTAGTATCCCAGGAAAGCCACTGATGTCTGTCACAGCAACAAAAGTCTGGACCTGAACTTTGAAATAAAGCTCATAAACTTTAACCTTGGTGGATCCTATCGGTCTGTCTGTCTTATGCAACCAGGTTATTTGAAGTTTTTTCATTTTATTTTTTTCCGCCTAAAACATTTCAGTTTGTTTTTCAACTGAATTATTCACGTTATAGGTCTCATTAAAAGTGGAAAAAGTTCGGACAGGATTTATCTTTGTCTCATTTGTTTACATCACAAAAACCTTGCATTTTAACAGGGGTGTGTAGACTTTTTATATCCACTGTATGTATATGTATAAATATTAGAGCTGTCAGTTTAACGCGTTATTAACGGCGTTAACGCAAACTCATTTTAATAAATGCTTTTGTAATTAAAGTATCTGTAGTCTGTGATTATTTGTGCATATGTATGTGAATGCAGCTGGATTATGATAGCCTGTGCTCAAACTGAAAACCCTTCATTGTTTATTAAATAATTATTAATATTAACTATTGAGATTATTAATTTAACATTTATCATATGAGACTGATATTTATAGTTTGACTCGTTGGTCCCTGTAACCAGGGTGGTGCTCCGCTACGATAAGTAAATATTACAGATTGTATTCTTAATTGATCATTTTATTGTTTTCATTAATTATTTAACTTTTCTTAATGGATAACTGTATCATTTCTGATTGATTATTTTACTATTCTTAAGTGATAGCCTTTTTACTTTTTAATTATTTTTAATAAATAATTTTTATTATTTTAATAATCATATTTCATGATTATTAATAATTCGCCAACATCAAATCTACTCCTATTGCACAACATAGCAGAGCACATGGCTGTCCAGCAAGGTTCCTCCCAGCACTACATGCGCTGACTGGCTGTGATACAACCAGCAACATTTAACTAAACTTGCAGCTCTGAACACTGTCCACAAACCAGACAACTCTTCTCTGATTCTCAATGTCAACTGTCCACAGCTAACAGAGAGTGCAATACAAATGGCGGAAACATTCTTGGTCAAATGTCTCAAACCATCAACAGACATGGAGACATTTGACGACCTGCGCATTGCTGCGTTGGATAGTAATGTCCTCAAGATGGACTTTGAGAGGACTGCTTGCACCTCAACTAATGCAAGAAGACAAATACAAAGAGCCTATTATCAACAGCAGCTTTGGGTCCAAGCACCATTTACAGACGCCACCTCAATCTCTAATGCAGATGCTTATGGTTTTGTAAGAAAGGGCCGTTTATTAGTCCCTGAGATTGTAATCTCAAAACCTGAAGGTTTGCCAGATCCCTGCTCATGTGGCAAGTGTGCACAGAAGAATGGAAGTCCCTGTCGGGTAGCTGGTATCCGTTGTTGCAAGTACTGCAAATGCAAGGGAGGCAATAGTAAAAATCCTATCACTGAATGAGGTCTCATCATCATCCCCATACCTGGACTCCTACCAGCACCTGGACCTGAAGTGTTACCTTGCAACACAGGGAATAAACCTGCTGTTCTGTATTTTTGACTTTAAGTTAACGTTCCAATGATAACAGCAACACACACACAGCATCCACCCTGGACATCTACAGAGACACAATTAGAAATATCAAACCAGAATTCTTTCACTTTAAACATTGTGATCAACTAAGAAAATCTGTAGCTTCAAGAGTTTATAAGTACGCATATTTAATGAGATATTGCCTAATTTGCATATGATATATGAGACAACGTGTAATACAAAACGTATTTCTCTTAATATGAAGATTAATCTGGTAGAAATTGATGAGGATATCTATAAAGGGGGAAAAAAGTCCCATTCACCTGTAGTGTAATTATCAATCAAATTTTATTGATATAGCCCACATTCATAAATCACAATTGGTCTCATAGGGCTTTAACATGGTGTGACATCATCTGTCCTTAACCCTCAGCAAGAGTAAAGAAAAACTACTAAAAACCCTTTTAACAGGTAAAAATATGTAGAAACCTCAGAGAGACACATGTGAGGATCTGTCTCCCAGGACGGACACAAGTGCAACAGATGTCAAGTGTAGGAAAACATCATCGGGATTAAAGTTTTTTAGCAGCATCGATGAGGGTAAACATTTTTGAAGGATAACTTCAATACTTTATGTCAAGTAGTCCTATATTACTTATAGTGTCACCTGTAGTGGTCTTTTTCAGGACTTTCGTCCCGGATAGAGATTTTGGCACACATCCCACGTTGTTCAGTGGGGTCATATTAGTCTATAACAGTTGAGATATTCTCTGCTAAATGAAACGCATACAAATCTTTCCCAGGACCTGGACTAATAGATAATAACCCTGAGGGAGATGAGTGAATACACAGAGCTTCTGCCAGAGAGGATTTACAATGCAAAGCAGCCAGAAACATGGAAGAGGAGTTCAGATACGATCAGATCTATCTGCACAGTGAGATGCATCCAGAAATACATGAGAAAAAATTGTTGTTTGCATCTTTGCCTTTTTGCATAAAGAGTTCAACAGAACACTATTGTCTGTAGCAGAGGAGGAGCTGGAGTTACATTTCCCTAAAGCTGCACTAGAGCTGGATCAGTTAGGTGTTGGTGGAGGACACTGGGACAGACAGTCCACCGAGCAGCATCAGGATGGACCGGATCCTCTTTGGTGTCTTGTGTCTCTCAGGTCAGTGAATTTAACTGTTTGTATGATGTCTAACAGGAAATATGAATATAGAGATTAGTCCTCATACATAACAATAACTGGTTTCCTCCTCAGGGTGCCTCACCTTCTCCACCTGCCTCCTCCACCAGTACCACTTTGTGTCTGAAGCAAAGACTTGGACTGAAGCTCAGAGCTACTGCAGAGAGAAGTACACCGACCTGGCCACTGTGGGAAACACTGAAGAAATGAAGAAACTGAAAGACACAGGTTCTGCTGCTGGTCACAGGTCTCAGGTTTGGATCGGCCTGTACAGTCATGTGGACTGGAAGTGGTCAGATGGGTTCAACCAGAGTGGAGCTGAAGGCAGGAACTGGGGTGGTAACCAACCAGACTATAGAGCAGCCAATCAGTTCTGTGTGGGAATGAATAGAAATGGAAAATTGTATGATTTTTTCTGCCATGACCCACGTCCATTTGTCTGCTACAATGGTAATGTTGTGCTTTATATTGATCTCTACGATACAACATCATGTTTAAGATAACAATCCCTCTTTTGTTCTCAGACTCAGTTGCAGGAGGAATCGAGTTTGTGCCAGTGAATACAGCAAAGACTTGGTCTGAGGCTCAGAAGCACTGCAGAGAACACTTCACAGATCTGGCCACTGTGAGGAACGACGATGACAACGAAGAGATAAAGAGCTTGATACTCGATGGCGAATATGCATGGATCGGTTTGTACAGAGATCCTCAGATTTACTGGTCCGACGGGAGTAACTTCTCTTTCAGCTCCTGGTTCCCGGGTGTCAACCCACTTAGCTCGAAGGAAGTTGTATGTGGTGTTGCAGATTTGAACGAGGGAGGAAAATGGAGATTCATTTCCTGTGAAGAAAGAAAACCTTTTGTCTGCTACAGCATGGAACAGCGCGGCTGGTGCTTCCTTGAGTGAGAGAGAGAGAGAGAACACATCCTGACATCAGAAAAACAGTAATTGTCTCAATAGTGATTCTAATAACGTTAATGCATTAATGAATATTTGGATGATGTTTGTTTTGACTACTGTTTCTTTACAGTGAGAGAAACTAGAAATGTCTTGTGATGTACTTGTGTGTTATCACTTCATGAATCTGCTCTGTGATGATTCTTCAACACAAACAGACACTTTGGATCATTTAGACTCCGCCTGGTTTCAGACTCCTTCTGTATCTTTTCATTACTGTTTTGCATTTTGCATTTCACTTTTTACTTCACTTTTTATATCTTTTGTCTTTTAGATATTTTATATAGATATGTTTATGTCTAAATAAATGTTACTTTGGATAAATTTTAGAAAAAGTGAGTAAATAAGAAGTAAATAGTGAGTTAATATATATTCTTTTTTTATTGTTTTTTTTCTTATGTGTGTGGTATTTACTGTGTTTTTATGGCAAAAAATACCTTCTGATTCTGGTTCTGGTTCTGAATCTGATAATCCTCCTCGGGAACGAGATCTCAGCTCTTAGCTCTCAGCTGTTTGTTTTGTCAGATTTAAAAGCAAATTGCAAAGAAAACATTAATAATTCACTGGTGTTGGGTTTATGGAAACTCCTGTCTTATAGAAAATAGATTGGTAAGATTAAGTAGATAGACAAAAATGTGTAAATGTATAAATGCATCAATAAATATATGTATATGCGACATAAATAAGTGACTAATGTGTTCTTCTATTTTCTTTTTGATATAAAATACCTTGAGCAGCACACATAGTAGTGTTGTGCAATAGGAGTAGACTTGACGTGGGCTAATTATTAATAATCATGAAATATGATTATTAAAATAATTAAAATTATTTATTAAAAATAATTAAAAATTATAAGGCTATCACCTAAGAATAGTAAAATAATCAATTAGAAATGATAGTTATCCATTAAGAATAGTTAAATAATGAATGAAAACAATAAAATTATCAATTAAGAATGATACAATCTGAAAATATTACTTATCGTAGCGGGGCACCACCCTGGTTACAGGGACCAACGAGTCAAACTATAAATATCACTCTCATATGATAAATGTTAAAATAATAATCTCAATAGTTAATATTAATGATTATTTAATAAACAGTGAAGGGTTTTGAGCTCGAGCACAGGCTATCATAATCCAGCTGCATTCACATACATATGCACAAATAATCACACACTACAGATACTTTAATTACAAAAGCATTTATTAAAAAGGGGAAATAAAGTTAATGTTATTTAATGATTCATCATTTTAACAAACTCCAATATTTAAAAGATAACAAAAGCAGCAGCACTTATCACAACTCAGACCATACATGCAATACCTGTGGTCTAAGTACGTCTGTCTCTGGGTGTGTGTGTGTGTGTGTAAATGTGTCTCTCTGTGTGTGTGTGTGTGTATGTGTGTCTATGTGTGTGTGTGTGAAATAAAGGTAATGTTATTTAATGATTCATCATTTTAACAAACTCCAATATTTCAAAGATAACAACAGCAGCAGCACTTATCACAATTTAGAACACACATGTAACCTATGGTCCATCTATATGTATCTGTGTGTGTGTGTCTGTGTATGTGTCTATCAATGTGTCTCGGTGTATGTGGAGGTGTATGTGGATGTGTGTGTGTGTGTGTGTGTGTGTGTGTGTGTGTGTGTGTGAGAGAGAGAAAGGGGGAGTGGCGATGACGCAGTCACATGGTGACGTTGTCTGGTCAAAACAAAGATGGCGGCCAACAATGGTTCACGGAAGAACTCTCAAAATGGTGGTTTGACTACAAACAAAATGGCGGAGCTGCTTTGGATCTTAGAGCCAGAATGGGAGGAGAGAGAGAGAGGAGGCGTGGCAATAATAGGCTCTCAAAATGGTGGTCTAACTCACGTTATTCTAGCAAGATGGCCGCCATGTGCGGCCGTCCGTCTCCGTTGGCCGAGTCATCTAGTCTTTATATATAAATCTATGCCGTGAAGTGTAGAGGGGTCTTATCCCAGCCAAGTCCCCCAGGGGCAGCGTAGAGGGGTCTTATCCCAGCCAAGTCCCTCAGGGGGCAGTGTAGAGCGGTTTTATCACAGTCAAGTCTCCCAGGGGGCAGCATAGAGGGGTCTTATCCCAGCCAAGTCCCCCAGGGGGCAGTGTAGAGGGGTCTTATCCCAGCCAAGTCCCCCAGGGGGCAGTGTAGAGGGGGTCTTATCCCAGCCAAGTCCCCAGGGGGCAGTGTAGAGCGGTCTTATCCCAGTCAAGTCCCCCAGGGGGCAGCATAGAGGGGTCTTATCCCAGCCAAGTCCCCCAGGATGCAGTGTAGAGGGGTCTTATCCCAGCCAAGTCCCCCAGGGGGCAGCATAGAGCACGTATCTGGAGGCAGCTTTAGGAATAAAAACACAACATCTCTGATTGTGCGACTTGGACAGTTGGTCCTTCCATCGTAATTACTGGGACCTTTGTTGTGGAGAAAATGAGTCATGTCATTATTCATGTTTTCTTCCGATGTTTGTCATTTGTTAATTCAAACAATCTGTTGCTTTGCAGTGAAAACACTTTGTTGGATTGTTTGGACTTTCGGACCAATCACAGGAAGCAGAGAGAAAATTAAACAGTAGAAGAAGAAGAAGAGGAAGCAGCTGGAAGCTACCTTTTACTAATCTGGATGTTTCAATGAAGAAAGAAGCAGTGTTATTGTTTCCAAGGACATTGGGAATATTTTCAGCTGGTTTTAAAAAAAAAATTTGTACACAATTTAACATTCATGATATTAAACGACCTGGCTGCCACTTTATAGGTAGGTGTTATAGGCCTGAGCCTCTTTGAAAACACAACATTGTGTAAAATACAGGCTGTGTGAAGTGATTACTCTTTAATTTATAAGACTTAGTCTTTAGAAGAAAAACAAACTTTTGAATCTATTGACAGCCCTAATATATATGTATAAGTACACACACACTGATTCTACCATAAACAATAAAATCAAAACCCTCAGATCCCTGAAGTTGTGATAAATTAATAAAATCTCACAAATAAACAAACAAAGACAGGTCCCAACTACACACACATACACACTAAAACAGACACGCACGGACACACACACTCACTAAAACACACAAACGGACACACACACGCACCTGTCCCTTGGAGAAAGGTGCTCCGATGATCCCCGCGGACCTCTGATGAAGCTGCTGATGAAGATGAGGCAGATGAAGACTCCCGGTCCCCAGCAGCCTGCTCGCGCTCCTCATGCTGAAGATCCTCAGACTCACGAGCACGTCAAAAGAAACCCCCCCCCCCCCCCCACCCCCACCCGTCACCGTGACTGGTTGTTGTTTGACTGTAAATAAAGTTCAAAGTGTCAAAAAGTTCACTTTTAATAATATTATATCTATATTTAAATCAAGTTAATCATGTTAAAACTTTAAAGTGTTTTAAATGTTTTTACTGTTGAATAAAATTTAGAGTAATTTATTTTCACTTCATTAATATAATAACAGTCATAATGATATACTAACAATAAAATAATTAAAAACAGTGATTATAATATGTTAACATTAAAAGTAATATAATACTAATATAATTTAATAGTAATGATAATATCTTTGATCCTTTTTTCTTAAGCTTCCCTCTATCACTTCCGTCAGAAGTTTCAAATTAAAAGTTTTTATAATAAGATTGATATAACTGAAGAAAACTTTACTTTTCTTCTGAAACGTTTCTCAGCCCCACAGCGCCCCCTGCTGCACCTTAATGTCTCATTAATACAATATTTAAATCCCCTGTGAACAAGTGTAAACAAGGGTGACTTGACAAAAAGCAAAGAGAAATGTACCTTCAAGCTATTACAAATAAACATTTTCTATCGAATCCAAAATTCATTGGCTAGATATTGAACTCGATGCCACCTCTTTTTGAAGATAAAGATCTTTCTTGATAAACTGTCCAGGTGGGGGAAGAATGATGGTGGACTTCATTGAAATAATATGATTTGGAGTCAAAGGTTCAGGTGAGGATGGGTCATTCAAGTGTTCAACGGTCATTGGTCTGCTTTTAATGATCGCCATCACAAATAAGTGAATGATGAGTCAACAGCAAAAGTTCCACTAATTATTTAAAATAAACCTTTCATGCCGAGACGTCAAATGACGAAGCTGCCGTTCACCACATGGTTACCAGGCAACCGACGCGACAGCACATTTCAAACCCAGCTTTTCTTCATGAGCAGCAGCTGAAAACAACGGGGGACAACAGACATGCAAGCCAGACAGACTGAGAGTATCATGGACAGCAGTAAGCCACGCAGACTGAGAGGATGAACAAACAGTCTCACCGGGGGACAACAGGCTCATCGGGGGACAACAGGCTCACCGGGGGACAACAGCCTCATCGGGGGACAACAGACATGCAAGCCAGACAGACTGAGAGTATCACAGACAGCAGCATACTACACAGACTGAGAGGCTCAACAAACAAAAGTAACTGTCCACAGACTGGATCTGAGAGGGGGCGGGGCCAGCCAGCCGATTCCCCATCACTGGAAAAACCAACGGTTAAAATCATTGTGATGTTTCATAATAAATCAGCTGAAACACAAATGAAGAACTAACACACATTACATTCTGTTTCCACTGTTCTGCTCACTTTGTTTTTGAAACTACATATATCAGCAGTGAAAAAACACTGCATTAATATCATCTACTAGCCAATCAGGTGAGAGGAGGTGTAACAAGGAAGCTCATGTGCTCATGGGGGGGGGCGTTCACTGTCTCCCGGAGAAATGAACACTGTGTTTAGGGTTAGCATCTATTATCACACTGGCATTTAATTATCACGGCAAACAAGTACACTGCACTAAACTGTAAGTGTTAATGTAAAGTGAAAATAACAAAACCAGTCTGTATGACTTGTGAACGAATATAATTCACGTCTTTCTATACTAAAAACACAGTGTTAATTTCTCCGGGAGACACGGAACGTCCCTCGTTAGCAGTTTAGCTAGCGTCTGCTGACAGCTGCTAGCTTTAGCAGCCTAGCTTTAGCAGGCTAGCTGTTTAGCTAGCGTTTACTGACAGCTGCTAGCTTTAGCCTGAGCGCAGAGCAGCCGTCGTCATGTCATGTCTGTGGGACTCGGGGTTAAGTGACGCTGACCGTGAATACCTGCTAGCGTTAGCAGCGGAATCACGGAGCTAGCTGCTAGCTCATTAGCCGCTAGCTCGTTAGCCGTCTCCAGCTGTTGTTATGAATCCGGGTCAGAAAACCCGTCAGCGCCCCCAGTGGTCAACTACAGCTACTATTGAGATCATCTATTAGGCAGAAGAAGCTCCGGCGTCAAAAAAGTGATCCGTACATTTCTATCACCGGTACTGAGCTGTAAATTATGTATATTTGTATTAATTTTCATAATATTTAATAAACTTCAAATAAATATTATCTGAACATGTTCATGATGAACAGTAGCTCGGGGTGACTCTGACGCTCAGGACGAGCATCGTCACCGCACACGATCTTTGAGCTACGCACATGGGACACACACATTCACACAGGTGCACACAACCACGCACACGCGAACAAACATTTGCACGCTCCAAGTTACAGTTCATTATCTAACACATCTACTCTGTTGAGCTGTGGAGCGACCGAGCTCCGCATCTGGGTTACACACACACACACACACACACACACACACACACACACACACACACACACACACACACACACACACACACACACACACACACACACACACACACACACACACACACACACACACACACACACACACACACACACACACACACACACACACACACACACACACACACACACACACACACACACACACACACACACACACACACACACACACACACACACACACACACACACACACACACACACACACACACACACACACACACACACACACACACACACACACACACACACACACACACACACACACACACAAAGACACACAAACAAACAAACAAACACTTACCAGCGGTTCAGGAAGCGGCGCGTTCATCTCGACGCCAGAGTAAAGTTAGAGAAAGTGAACACCTTCTGGTTTAAGTAGTTTCCCGGTTGTGTGTTTTTTCTAAAGATAATTATTAAGAGTCGTACTGTTTATAGTTGGAACCGTTTTGTTAATAAAAGTCATTTGGTTTGTTTAAAGATGATTTATTCGGTGACATGTAAAGAGGTCATTGGAAACTCTTATTTTTGCTTTCAAGCACTGGTTTTGCAGATACATTTGTCTGAATTGGTAATTAAGCCCGGTGGGAGGGGCTAAAGGTTTGATAGGGGCTGAGTCTGAATCCAGTTACACAGAAGGTAACGTCAGAGCTCATTAGAGAGTTCTTCCTGTCGATTTGATTTTAAAGTATTTTTGTTTAGTATTTCTTTTAAATGTTAACGAGAGCACCTTGGTTTGTCGACTGAAAATAAATTGAAAACAATATTTTTTTGACCACGTCTGTGTTTTCACACTCAGGTGTTTTTAAGAGAGACCACAGATACGTTATGACTCATATCCAAACTTGATGAGGTAAACCCCTTGTGTGATTTCTAATGTGTGTTATTTTATATTCTTTAAGAAATGGAACTTTTTATCAAAAATGAATTATCACAAACTGTTCTGTTTAAAAAAAAGCTCTCCCCCTGATCTCCCCTCTATGGGCAAACACTGTCTGTTGATAATTTTGTTCTTTTATTAATAAATCTATTGAGACGTTATTGTTTCCAGTCCCTTTATAAAGATGGACGCCATGACAGCCGCCAACATTGGAGCCAGAACACCAGCATCACTGGTCACTGTGTCGAGCCTGGTGATTGGTTCATCGCTTCTGGACGTGCACGTTAGGTCCTGTGTGAAATGTGTGTTCATACATGAGCTCATTTATTATAAAGACAGTTTGAATTTGGCGCGTTACCATAGAGACAGAGTTTCATCAGTGTTTGAATCTCGTCCCTTCACCAGAGGAACCACAGTGACCCCTGCTGGCTACACTGGAACCACACAACCAAACAAACCACTGGGAACCGTTCAGCTCTCTTATTTTGACTTTTTACTATTTCATCACGTATCCAGTCAGTAACTTTTATTAATTCACATCCTGACATTTACATGTAGCAAGAAAGAAACTGTCCAAGAATCCAAAACCACAAATTATTAAACTTGATACAAAACCAAGAAGCTGGAACGAGAGAACGTTTGAGACACATTGGTTAAAAATAGTAGATGTTATATATAGATATAGTATTAATACCCTCACGTTGATCATTTATTAAGTAAATGAGGATTTATATCTATAGTAGAACTAAAGCAGCAGTAAAAGTTGTAAAACTGATGTGAAAGAAACAGTTTTATTGTCCAACAGTTTCTTCAAGATCAATGAAACTCAACACAACGTCGACAACTGGCTTTGGTAGTGTGTGTGTGTGTGTGTGTGTGTGTGTGTGTGTGTGTGTGTGTGTGTGTGTGTGTGTGTGTGTGTCAGTAACGTGCACGGCGTCCCACAGTTTTACTTCATAGAGTAAATACAAACAATGGAGACAAAATAAAAACAAATAAAAAAGGCAGAAGTTGTCAGTACATTCATCACAGCAGGAAACTGTCCGTCTGTCCCTCTGCATCACGGCTGGGACACAGGAGTGTTCATCGATTGGTCGCTGCCCCGGACCAATCAAATCCAGAGCTCCTCCTCCTCTGACCAGTAGCTGGTCTGTCTCGTGGCTCGATGAGGTCAGAGTTCATCCTGCAGAGGAAACAACTTGTGTCAGACTTTTCTTCTTCAGATCGCTCACGTCGGGATTTAACACAAACAAGATATCTTTACCTTTCCTTTGCTGTGTAACCGTGGCAACAGCTGTTGTAGTCGCTGTCTGATGGTGTCAGCGATCATGTTAGAGTCCCGGCTGTTGATGGGTTCCCCACTGTGTTCGAACTGTCAACACACACACAGACACACACAGACACACACAGACACACACAGACACACACAGACACACACAGCGTTACATTTTCTCCAGGTCCATCTTCAACTCTTTCACAATTAAACCTCAACTTGCTTGTTGTTAATTACTGAAATGGGGAGGCTTTTATTGTGATAGTCACAGGAAATGCGTGCGTGTGTCCTCACCCTCCTTGTTGCCAGGTACGGATAAAATCGGACTGTCGGGTAGGCGGTGATTCCAGCTGATTGACAGATCTGATAATGAGCCTGACAGTCGACCTTCCCCGCCCGAATCTCCCCTTTGAGAATCTGTCAATCAGACAAACACTTGGTTCAGAAGCTCGTAGAACCACAGGGAGAACGTCTCTTTGATTCTCAAAGGAAGAACTTCTCTCACCCGAGCCAGGATCTCAAACTCTGGAGCAAACTGTTGACAGGGTCCACACCAGGGGGCGTAAAAGTCCAGAACCCAGTGATCCCGACCCGACAGCACCTGAGACCTGAACGTCTCCGGAGTCAAGTCCACTGTCGCTCTGGGTAAAGAACTGGACATGGGACATGTTAGAGACATGGAAGCACACAGAGGACGGGACAGACACACAGAGGACGGGACAGACACACAGAGGACGGGACAGGCAGTGGACGGGACAGACAGAGGACAAAACAGACAGATAGACAGAGGACGGGACAGACACACAGAGGACGGGACAGACAGTGGACAGGACAGACAGAGGACGGGACAGACACACAGAGGACGGGACAGACACACAGAGGACGGGACAGACACACAGAGGACGGGACAGACAGACAGAGGACTGGACAGACAGACAGAGGACGGGACAGACACACAGAGGACGGGACAGACACACAGAGGACGGGACAGACAGACAGAGGACGGGACAGACAGACAGAGGACGGGACAGACAGAGGACGGGACAGACAGACAGAGGACGGGACAGACAGACAGAGGACGGGACAGTCAGACAGAGGACGGGACAGACAGACAGAGGACGGGACAGACAGACAGAGGACGGGACAGACATACAGAGGACGGGACAGACAGAGGACGGGACAGACAGACAGAGGACGGGACAGACACACAGAGGACGGAACAGACAGAGGACGGGACAGACAGAGGACGGGACAGATACACAGAGGACGGGACAGACACACAGAGGACGGGACAGACAGAGGACGGGAGGGACAGACAGAGGACGGGACAGACACACAGAGGACGGGACGGACACAGAGAGGACGGGACGGACACAGAGAGGACGGGACAGACACACAGAGGACGGGACAGACACACAGAGGACGGGACAGACACACAGAGGACGGGACGGACACAGAGAGGACGGGACGGACACAGAGAGGACGGGACAGACACACAGAGGACGGGACAGACACACAGAGGACGGGACAGACACACAGAGGACGGGACAGACACACAGAGGACGGGACAGACACACAGAGGACGGGACAGACACACAGAGGACGGGACAGACAGAGGACGGGACAGACAGAGGACGGGACAGACACACAGAGGACGGGACAGACAGAGGACGGGACAGACAGACAGAGGACGGGACAGACAAAGGACGGGACAGACAGAGGACGGGACAGACACACAGAGGACGGGACAAACAGTGGACGGGACAGACAGAGGACGGGACAGACAGAGGACGGGACAGACAGAGGACGGGACAGACAGAGGACGGGACAGACAGACAGAGGACGGGACAGACAGACAGACGACGGGACAGACACACAGACGACGGGACAGACAGACAGAGGACGAGACAGACAGAGGACGGGACAGACAGAGGACGGGGCAGACAGAAGACGGGACAGACAGACAGAGGACGGGACAGACAGACAGAGGACGGGACAGACAGACAGAGGACGGGACAGACAGAGGACGGGACAGACAGAGGACGGGACAGACAGAGGACGGGACAGACAGAGGACGGATCAGACAGACAGAGGACGGGACAGACAGACAGAGGACGGGACAGACAGAGGACGGGACAGACAGACAGAGGACAGTACAGACAGACAGAGGACGGGACAGACAGACAGAGGACGGGACAGACAGAGGACGGGACAGACAGACAGAGGACGGGACAGACAGAGGACGGGACAGACAGAGGACGGGACAGACAGACAGAGGACGGGACAGACAGACAGAGGACGGGACAGACAGACCGAGGACGGGACAGACAGAGGACGGGACAGACAGACAGAGGACGGGACAGACAGACAGAGGACGGGACAGACAGACAGAGGACGGGACAGACAGAGGACGGGACAGACAGACAGACAGAGGACGGGACAGACAGACAGACAGAGGACGGGACAGACAGACAGAGGACGGGACAGACAGACAGAGGACGGGACAGACAGACAGAGGACGGGACAGACAGAGGACGGAACAGACAGACAGAGGACGGGACAGACAGACGGAGGACGGGACAGACAGACAGAGGACGGGACAGACAGACAGAGGACGGGACAGACAGACAGAGGACGGGACAGACAGACAGAGGACGGGACAGACAGACAGAGGACGGGACAGACAGAGGACGGGACAGACAGAGGACGGGACAGACAGACAGAGTCTCACCTCAGGGCCCATGTTCTCAGTGACTGAGCGTCTCTGTGCCAACCGTTATAACTCCTGCAGACACAAATCCACAATCAGGGATGAGCAGTGTTTAGGATACATGAATTTAAAATACCTTTTGGGAATACAAAATAAAGTATTTTGTAATTTGTATTTGATCAATCTGATGAAAACTGTATTTTTGTAGTTTGAAGACGACCACAGAGAGACAGAGAGTTTCAAAGTGCGTTACATACATGAAGCGATCTGGTTGCCGGGCGTTGCCGGGGTACAGTCGGATTTCAGGGTACGCCCTCACACCCTGACTCTGACACAACGACTGGAACCGCTGACAGTCGACTGAGCCGACCAGGATCTGACCCGACAGCAGCTGAGAGGAACAGGGAGAGACACTGACACCAGAGACTCAAGCATCAGACAGTTTGTAGCTGCACAGGACAAAAAGTGTCTACAGACAAATAAACCTCATGGGCTTTTAGTTGTTCCTGTTAAATTGTGTTTCAGTGACTTTATAAAAAGCCTCTGTACGTTGTGTGGTTGATGTTAAACGTGTCGTGTTGTTGTACCCTGGCCATGCGTCTCCACTCAGGCATCAGAGCCTGACAGGGTCCACACCACGGAGCGTAGAAATCCACCGCCCAGATCTGCCCTTCAGCTCGACCTGCAAACACGTCACCGGTTACAACAGAAAATGGTCCTCGAGTTAAACAACTGCACAAACAATTCAATAGTTTAAACTCTATAGATCCTCACTTTCCTTTTAGAGACTGCATCATGCTCTTCATGTCAAAAGTTAAAAAGCCCTGAAGTCTGTGGTAAAGTGAAATCCTCTCCTGAACAGAAAACGGTCTGTGAGTTAAACCCTGTTTGGGTTTTACCTTTCACTCTCTCAGTGAAGCTGGAATGATCCAGGACGACCACAGAAGGATTCACCAGATCCTGAGGAGGCAGAAAGAAGTGATGTCACCGTCTGAACCTCACACAGCTGGGAGGTTACAGGCCAAAGCTTCATGTTAGCTTAGATTCAGTCAGTCAGGATTTAGTCTATCTTACCCTTTTTATAATAGTAAAATTGTATTTTATAGTTTTCGTCAAAGTTCTTGAAACAACACTTTCTTCTCGTCTCTTTTTGTCGGTGATGTTCATCAACATAGTCACAGTTTGTGTTTATGACATGACCTGCAGGTAAAGAGTTCACCAGAGTTTCCTCCTCCGGTTAAAAGAGTTCCCTGCTTCTATGGTTTGTCTTGACAACAATATCACGGCTGTAATTGTTGTCAGACTGTGAATTGTAGATCTTATGTTGTATCCCGATGTCATTGGTGGGATGTCCTACCTGTATGAACTCCAGGATGCCGTCGGCTGACTGCTGTCCTTCATATTCATGAAGGGAGGAGCCGTTAATGATCACCGTGGTGGGGTACGCTTGGATGTTATACTGAGACACAGAGAGAAAAGGTTTCAGTCTCTCTGACGCCTTTCTCGGGATGAATGGTACAGTCCAGATGTGTGTGTGCTCACCCTGGAGCAGAGGTTGTGGTGGATGGTACAGTCCAGAGTTCCAAACTTCATCTGTCCGGCCAAGTGGATGGAAGCTTTCCTCAGCTCGGGGAGCAAAGCTCGGCAGGGAGGACACCACTGCAAACACAGATCAAACCTCTGTCAGACTAAAGTCTAACACCGGACGTCACAGAGTTCACAAGTGACAACCTAGAGTAACTCGTGATTGGTCAGGCGTGAGTATGGGCGGGACCTATGTCACCACGGCACAGACTCCCGATGACTTCACATCGGTACCCGAGATATTTTGGCTTCGTTTTTATTTAGTGAAAGGAAATGGGGACGTGTTGTTCATCTTAGTCATTTGATAGTTTTATCTTCAGTCAAGTGTCAGATTCTCTCTCAACACTGAAGTTAGCTTGATTCTATTAAACTTTAAACACTGATTTAAAAGCTCAGATCCAGATCAACCGGGGTTTTCTACCGGTGCCATTAAAACTTGGAATAACATCCCAACATGTATCAGAGACCTAAACACATATCGGTCATTTAGTTCTAATCTGAAACAGTGGCTGTTTGATAATATGATCTGCCAGCACTAAACTTGACCCGCCTGCTCTTGCCTCCTTGTGTCAGCGTGTCTGTGAATTTGTCCTGCAACTTACTTTGTATGCTTGCTTGTTTGTATGCTTTTTGTAGCTCGTTCTATGTCTCTCCTGTGCTGCTTCATGTACTATTGTCATGTCGACTTTTTGTTAGTTTGTTGTGCATGTACTGTCTGCTTTGGTGGGCTACTGCCTCGATGTCTAACACATATAGATGTCCTCTATAAGTCCTAGTCTACCTTTTCAATTTGTGTTTGTTTGATGCTGACTCTTGTTTGTCCTGCATGCTTCATGTATTTTAATGCTTGAACTACTGAATACTTGTATGTGGTTATAATTAATGTTTTATCTGTTGCTTTTCTATGTTTCTTTTTTAAACTCTTTCTGTTATTTGCTTATTTGCTTTTTAGGGAGCCTATTGTTACATCTGGCCAAGGACTGCAGATGGAAACTAACCTTCTGGCTAAATCTGGCATATTTACAGAAATGTCTATTAATATGCACTGTCCATGTCAAATAAACAAACAAACAAACAAAACTTTCTTGTAGCAAAGAGACATGTTTATATGTGAGTGACGTGGATCTGTGTCTCAGCGTCCGTCTCCCTATCCCTCATGTTTGTGTTGTAGGTGGAGCTCCATCTCCAGCCCTGAAGGTAAACATGGAGTCAGTCGGCCATCGAGCAGCAGAGTTTCAAACACAAAACAATCTGAGCTGAAGTATCAGTAATGACGTGGCCAGAAACCATTTTCTGATCCTGTGCCTCCCCGCTGACGCATCGGCTTCATCACGATTAGCTGCTGTTATTAAAGCAGAGCAGTTACAAACCGGAGCAAAGAAGTCCACCAGCCACGGCTCCTTCCTGTCGGAGGGGAAGTTGTCGGGCTGCAGAGTCGTCACATGAGCGCGAACGCTGTCCTTCGCAAAACCCACGATGTTGTACAGCACATCTTTACCTGTGTGAAGACACGGGTTAGAGAGACAGACACTGAAGAGACGGACGAGCGTCTCAACGTGGTTCAGTCCGTGGTTCAGTCTGTTGTTCTGTCTGTGGTTCGGTCTGTGGTTCAGTCTGTGGTGTGGTCCGTGGTTCGGTCTGTGGTTCAGTATGTGGTTCAGTCTGTGGTTCGGTCTGTGGTTCCGTCTGTGGTTCTGTCTGTTGTTCTGTCTGTGGTTCAGTCCGTGGTTCAGTCTGTGGTACGGTCTGTGGTACGGTTTGTGGTTCAGTTTGTTGTTCTGTCTGTGGTTCAGTCTGTGGTTCAGTTTGTGGTTCGGTCCGTGGTTCGGTCCGTGGTTCGGTCTGTGGTTCTGTCCGTGGTTCAGTCTGTGGTTCAGTCCGTGGTTCGGTCTGTGGTTCAGTCTGTGGTTCAGTCCGTGGTTCAGTCTGTGGTACGGTCTGTGGTACGGTTTGTGGTTCAGTTTGTTGTTCTGTCTGTGGTTCAGTCTGTGGTTCAGTCTGTGGTTCAGTCCGTGGTTTGGTCTGTGGTTCAGTCCGTGGTTCGGTCTGTGGTTCAGTCCGTGGTTCAGTCTGTGGTTCGGTCTGTGGTTCGGTCTGTGGTTTGGTCTGTGGTTCGGTTTGTGGTTCGGTCTGTGGTTCAGTCTGTGGTTCGGTCTGTGGTTCGGTCCGTGGTTCGGTCCGTGGTTCGGTCTGAGGTTCGGTTTGTGGTTCGGTCTGTGGGTCAGTCTGTGGTTCAGTCTGTGGTTCAGTCTGTGGTTCAGTCTGTGGTTCAGTCTGTGGTTCGGTCCGTGGTTCGGTCTGTGGTTCAGTCTGTGGTTCAGTCCGTGGTTCGGTTTGTGGTTCAGTCTGTGGTACAGTCTGTGGTTCAGTCTGTGGTTCAGTCTGTGGTACAGTCTGTGGTTCAGTCTGTGGTTCAGTCTGTGGTTCAGTCCGTGGTTCAGTCCGTGGTTCAGTCCGTGGTTCAGTCTGTGGTTCAGTCTGTGGTTCAGTCTGTGGTTCGGTCTGTGGTTCGGTCTGTGGTTCAGTCCGTGGTTTGGTCTGTGGTTCAGTCTGTGGTTCGGTCTGTGGTATACTATGTGGTTCAGTCTGTGGTTCAGTCTGTGGTTCAGTCTGTGGTTCGGTCTGTGGTTCGGTCTGTGGTTCAGTCCGTGGTTTGGTCTGTGGTTCAGTCTGTGGTTCGGTCTGTGGTATACTATGTGGTACGGTCTGTGGTTCAGTCCGTGGTACTGACCGTGGTGGATCTCGAAGTCGTGGATTCCCAGTCCTTTGAAAACAGCCACGCAGTGTTTTTGGATGTAGAGAGACTGACACAGCTCCGAGTCTGTGATGCAGTTAACTCGACCGACCTGAGGAGACAGACAGCGTCAGACAGAGACAGACGGGCATAGTGACAGACAGACAGACAGACAGACAGGTACCTGTATGTGGTCGTTCCTGAGGAAAGACTGTAGCTTCTTATACTCGCTGGAGGTGGAGCTTCTCTCTCCAAACGTAAAACTGACCAACCAGCGATGACGGGCCAGTTTGCTCTGAACACAGGAAGATATACATCACAGCGTTGTATAGCGTTGTGAAGCCTTGTGTAGTGTTGTGTAGCATTGTGTAGCGTTGTGTAGCGTTGTTTAGCGTTGTGTAGCGTTGTGTAGCGTTGTTTAGCGTTGTGTAGCGTTGTCTAGCGTTGTGTAGCCGTGTGAAGCCTTTTGTAGCGGTGTGTAGCGCTGTGAATCATTGTGAAGCCTTGTCTAGCGTTATGTAGCGTTGTCTAGCAGTGTGTAGCAGTGTGTAGCGTTGTGTAGCGTTGTCTAGCGGTGTGTAGCGGTGTGTAGCGTTGTGTAGCGGTGTGTACCTGGAAGCTGTCCCTGGTCAGCAGTTCCAGATCCGGCAGATGGTTCATGACCTGAGTGTAAACCTCTTTACTGTCCAGAGTGTTCAGCCACTGAAACACAAACCCACTGAGTCACTACTGCAGTACTACACACAGTATTACTACATACAACACTAAGTGAACCCACACAGGAAGTGATGTCACTCACCAGCACGCTGTCCTTTTGGTCCAGAGACGAACCAGGAGGGAATAAAGCCGTCGCTCCGCCGGTCACCTGACAGACGGCAGAGAGAGTGAATACTTACAGATCAACTTCTCTGCCTCCACTGGTTTGTGAGTTGAAGAATCACGTGTACATATGAGTAATACTAGTATCCGTAGTAATACTAGTACCCGTAGTAATACTAGTATCAGTAGTACTGCAGTATAAACCTACATGGAAGCTGTGACAGAGCTGCTCCTCAGCGATGCAGTCCATCCATCCCACCTTCACCAGTCCGTCCTGCACTCACACACGAGGACGACAAGTTAGAGACGTTCAGCTCAGAAACTCTTTGAATCTCAAGCTTATATAATATATAATCTAACTTTCAGAGTCATGTGACCCCTGCAGGTGAAACCAGGTGTAACGTGTAATTATTTACTATATATAAAACATTTAACTAAAATAGTAATGGTGCATTCTCACCAACATTCCTGCCAACTTCTGTGTTGTTTTTGGCTCCAGACAATCTGAGACGGAGGGAGGGACACGTTAGCATGGACACGTTAGCAAGGACACGTTAGCATGGACACGTTAGCATGGACACGTTAGCAAGGACACGTTAGCATGGACACGTTAGCAAGGACACGTTAGCAAGGACACGTTAGCATGGACACGATAGCATGGACACGTTAGCATGGACACGTTAGCATGGACACGATAGCATGGACACGATAGCATGGACACGTTAGCATGGACACGATAGCATGGACACGTTAGCATGGACACGTTAGCATGGACACGTTAGCATGGACACGTTAGCATGGACACGTTAGCATGGACACGTTAGCATGGACACGTTAGCATGGACACGTTAGCAAGGACACGTTAGCAAGGACACGTTAGCATGGACACGATAGCATGGACACTAGGGCTGCTCGATTATGGAAAAAATCATAATCACGATTATTTTGGACAAAAACGAAATCACGGTTATTCAAACGATTATTTATATGTGCTCTTATTTTTTTTAATGACTAACCGGAAGTACCAGTCACTTCCGGTTCCGGTTAACACCTATTACGGCTGCGTGTCTTATTTCTCCGTGAAACCATGCAGGATATCGGTGCCTGGTTATTCAAACCCTTAGTGATGGCAACCCTAACACGCTCCATAAAAACACTTTGTAACTGAGAACTTTGAAATTTCCTCTCAATATTAAATGCCAAATAATTGTTTCAACTCGATTATAGTAGTTTGGAGATCGTTTGATCCAATAATCGTAATTACGATTATATTTCGAGTAATTGAGCAGCCCTAATGGACACGTTAGCATGGACACGTTAACAGGGACATGTTAGCATGGACACGTTAGCATGGACACGTTAGCATGGACACGTTAGCAGGGACACGTTAGCATGGACACGTTAGCATGGACACGTTAGCATGGACACGATAGCATGGACACTAGGGCTGCTCGATTATGGAAAAAATCATAATCACGATTATTTTGGACAAAAACGAAATCACGGTTATTCAAACGATTATTTATATGTGCTCTTATTTTTTTTAATGACTAACCGGAAGTACCAGTCACTTCCGGTTCCGGTTAACACCTATTACGGCTGCGTGTCTTATTTCTCCATGAAACCATGCAGGATATCGGTGCCTGGTTATTCAAACCCTTAGTGATGGCAACCCTAACACGCTCCATAAAAACACTTTGTAACTGAGAACTTTGAAATTTCCTCTCAATATTAAATGCCAAATAATCGTTTCAACTCGATTCTAGTAGTTTGGAGATCGTTTGATCCAATAATCGTAATCACGATTATATTTCGATTAATTGAGCAGCCCTAATGGACACGTTAGCATGGACACGTTAGCATGGACACGTTAGCATGGACACGTTAGCATGGACACGTTAGCATGGACACGTTAGCAAGGACATGTTAGCATGGACACGTTAGCATGGACACGTTAGCATGGACACGTTAGCAAGGAGACGTTAGCATGGACACGTTAGCATGGACACGTTAGCATGGACACGTTAGCAAGGACACGTTAGCAGCATGACAAGCTACATGACCAGTGTCCTCTGTGGTGGAGAAACGTGTCAACACAAATGCCTTAGAACACGTTCTGCCTGACTTCCACCATCTGAGGATTCCAGGTTTTGTGGAGGAATGTTTCAGCTTCTACGCATAAACATGTTGTCCATACACGAGACACCGGTGTGACTCATGTCTTTGTGTGTCCCACGCTACACATGGGACACGTGTGAGAACACTTCCAGGCACAAACAGAGCAGGTCACCGAGTCACAGAGAGCGTTACCTCCGGTGTCGGAGCAGAAGGTGATGAGCCAGCCGAGCCCGGACGAGAACGCACTCTCCACCTCGCTGAACACGTTTCCTGTAACACAACCGGTCGCACTCACGGGTCAAATCCACAAGTCTGATGATACGAGTGAATCCTGATTGAGTTTAATGCAGCTGGGAGTCGCTCACCTTGCCAGAGCTGAGTGACGGTGGTTGTGATGAACTTCATGGAGAAGCTCACCAGCTGGTCTTTAGAACGCTCCCCGTTATACTTCTCTGGTTTCTGTAGAAAGGTTCCATTAAAAAACATGTAATCAATCGTTATTTTTTTCAAGGTTTAGATTAATGAAGCTTTGAGAATAAAAAGATGAGAATGGATTTTGAAGGGTCTATAAACCGACCTGTCCTGATCTGAATACGAACAGACTGGGGTAGCTGTTGATCCCTTTCCTGCGGCACAGGTGGTTGTTGTCTCCACAGTTCACGGCTCCGATCCGGATCACTGCGTCCATCTCTTTGGCAAACGCCCTCCACTGGGACACACACACATGTTACTCACACTAAACTCTAAACTCCACCGCTGCTTTTATCTGTTCAACACAGACAGGATGAATAATGTATTCAACAAGATATGAGAAAAAAGAATATATTCATGGTGTCGTTACCGTTGGCGCCAGCTCGTGACAGTGGGAGCATCGTGGGAAATAGAAGTTGATGAACCAGATTTCTCCGGAGTTCACTGCCGCCTCTGAAACAAACAGCCGTTACTACGGTTACTGCCGTTACTATGTTTGACTGAGTTAGAAGTGAAAATAATCCCACTCACCGAAATCTCCGCTGTCCAGCGTGATGACCTCTAAATCATCGTCATAGATACCTGAACAGAGACAGAGAGACATTAATGGACTCTCAGTAAACTCACATGTGAGCCTTGTAAAGGAAATATAACAATTGACCATAATAAAATGTTTATTTCCCCTTTGATTGATCATGTTTGAATCCCTACACTAAAGGTTTCCTGTAAGTAACTAAATTCATTAGTCTGCTTCCTCTCTTTGATCATGCCGTCTTTCCTGTAGAAACTGAATGTTTACTGGCCTGATTAACATAGACACTGTTACCTGATTTCCTCTCGACACAGCCCCTTACTACTGAATGCATATTGGCCTGATTGCTAGATTGTTGTATTCATGGGATCAAAGAATCTCAACCTTTCCTGTTTAACACACCCCCTCCAGCATGGGAGTGGTCAGCCAAATGTATAAAGACTGTGAACTGGTTTCTATCGGTGTGCATATTACAGACTCAACCCTGTGGTATGTACCATGCTCTGAGCATTAAAGTGTGACAATACTGTAAGAGAATTTTGTGTCTCGTTTCCTCGTGGGATTGTAGAAATCGCCACGACAGCCTCCTCACTGGAGACACGTACCAAAGTCGTAGCGGTAGTAGTTCCAGCTCTCGTAGCGTCCTCCCTGCTGCTCGTCCAATCCCTTCTCTCCATATTTGTCATATTTCTTCCGGAGGTCTTCGTCCTTCAGGACCTCATAAGCTCGATTCACCTCCACGAACTTATCGTGGGCCGAGGAGTCGCCCTGCAGCACGACGGTTTCAGGGTCAGGGGTCAGAGTTCAAATGTGCAGAAAGTGTCTCAGGGAACATCAGAGCTTCTCAGAGTAACTCACGGGGTTTTTGTCCGGGTGCATGGTGAGCGCCAGCTTCTTGAAGGCCTGTCGTATCTCCCTGGTCGTCGCCTCCCTGCCGACTCTCAGCAGATCGTAGTAGTCTCGGCCTTCCGCCCAAACCGCCGCCATCATGGCGATGGAGAGCAGCAACGGCAGCGTTAACCGGACGTGACGGCGCCGCTGAACCCCGAGGACAACCCTGAGCCCCATCACCAGTCCTCCCACCACGACCACCAGAGCAGCTGGAACACACAGAGACAAACATCCTTCTGAGGATCAGCGAGGACGAGAAGGTGAAGACGTCCAACTGGGAAACTCAGCCAAACACATCCTGGGTCAAGGTTTATTATCATGTAAACTAAGTATTTTCAAAGTAAATATAACAATGTCCCCTCACGTCTCCTAATGTCCCCTCGGGCTGCAGTAAGAGCAGGATTCCATCAGCTGCTCATTCAAGTATTTCCTCTGTGAGCAGATATTGCCCAACCCCATTCAGATAGTAACTAAGGAGTGTTGTCTGAGGATTGTATCTGTGAACTGAATATCTGTGATCTTGGCCGTGCTGGACAGAAACACTCAGACTTACATGTTTCACTGTTTCTGGAATTTCATTAGTTAATTAACTGGGGAAAAAAAAACATTAAGCAATTAATCATTAAAGCGTAAATGTGTTAGTTGCAGCCCCACTCCCAGCATACAGTGCACACCCTGAACTCACACACGCACAGTCACACAGTCACACACACACACACACACACACACACACACACACACACACACACACACACACACACACACACACACTTTCATTCATATGTCATCGATTTGGACAATAATGGTTATTTGTTGCCTTTATCTCGTTTATGAGATCTGAGCATTAACACAGTTCGAGCCGCTGGAGTGAACATGGAGCCAGAGTCTGTATCTATGAACTATAGTATTTATGAACTACATAAAACATATAGATATGTATATGAAAACATAAATCTAAAGTGTCAGTAAGACACTGTAGTTAACATGTTTATAACCACAGACACTGTGTGTAACTAACAGACAGTCAGAGGTCACTGATTCTTATGATCCACACATTTAAATCTGAGTTTTCTCTCATTTAGTTTCTCTGCAGGGAAGCTAGACTGAGCTCAACGAAGCTAAGCTAGCAGCTAGCTCCGCTCTGCAGCACTAATAACAGCCTGCAGGCTAATTAGCCACTTAGCTAAACAGCGACACTCAGTTTCCTGCTGAAGATCAAAGGAATCTGATGTAAAAGAATAAAAAGCCTCAGCTCGTTACCGGAGAGTCGATTCCACTTCACAGAGAGAAACTCAGGATCCGGTTCAGGACCCGGATCAGGATCCGGTTCACACTTCAGACTGTGAGGAGCTTCACACCGGCATCAAGCTACACCCACAGCACACACACTTCCGCTTCCGCTCACTGCATGTCACAATAAAATGCCAACATGGCCGTGAAATGTGTGACAAACAAATGTTTAGCATCGGACTTTTCAAAATAAATTAAAATCCGCACGTCTTTTTGTTTGATTGCTCATTTTGTGTAACATCACGTGAAAATGTCTCACATTAGTTTTTTCATCCAAACATATTTTTGTTTAAATGTTGCTGATATATAAGGAACATATATATTTATACTATTCACCTGTATTTATCTGTTTATAGCAACTGAACACCACTGTAAATATTGTAAGTTATAGCATCACTGAAGTTGTAGTACTTCCTGCACTTATCTGTATAAATACTGCCTTTGCACTTCTGGTTGGATACAAACTGTATTTCAATAGCGTTGTACTTGTGCTCTGCACAATGACAATAAAGTTTAATCTAATCTTATAATTTAATTCACCTGTTGTTAAATAGTTCAAAGTTATTTTTCATGTTTCGAAGAACCAACGTTTACATCAATTCCATGAAATATCTAAAGAAGTATTCGGACTGTAAGGTCGAGCAACCTTTGAAACCATAAGGGACCAGCTGTTTATCAACTCGTATTTCAAATTCCAAAATGACAAATCGTGAATAAAAAGGGTCTGTTTGTGTTTTTTAAACTCTGTGGAAACACAGTGTGATAATTGTGTTCCTATATGTGTGTTCTGTATTATTATGCATTTATATACTGATATGACCTGAGTCCCAAATAAAGCTAAACTAAACTAATTGTACAACTCATTTCAAATTAATGCCCGAATGTATCATTCACACATGTCAATACAAAGTGAAATTAAAATGTGCTCAATAAAAAGACAAACACATTTTATGAGTTACGCTTAAGAGGCGACTTCCCGGGACGCCTCTTCTCATGACGCTGAATGAATGCGCCGGAAGTAGCTGTGTTAGCTGCGGCGCTTCCACCACGTCTCCAGCGTCAGTGAAACAAGCAGGTCGAGCAGATATTAAACTTCTTAAACTGACCGGAAGTCTTCAGCTTCACGTTATTAGATTCATCGCCTACTGAGAGTGTCCGGGACACTGAGTGTTAGCTTAGCACGTAGCATCGCTAGCCTCGTTAGCCCGCTAACTAGCTAGCTCGGTGCCTTGCGTCATTTCCTACTTTTGAAAATCGCGGCCTGAACGAAGAAGCAGAGAAGATGGAGCTTCAAGGTAACTGAGTTTTCATCTGATGCTATTTACATATTAATAATCTGTTAGCTCAGTATTAGCTCTTAGCTGCGGTTTATCATAAACGTTGCAACATGTTGATTGACGAAGTTCAACAGTTTAAAAGTGAAGGAGGAGAAAGTTCAAATCTCTTGAGAAGTTCTGTCTTCATTGAATCTTTTACCAAAGCGAATCGATCATCTCTCACATTTATCTAACTCCTGCAGACTGTTATTTAATGAATATGTGTTTTTACCTTTGTGTTAGACTTTAGTGTTTTTAGTTTATTATTCCTTCATTTCATTTCCTGCTGCTAGTCTGGATTTTATATAGTATTTTTAATTAATTTTATTATTGAGAAATGTGATCTTCCATCAGAAGTGCTGACAACAGTGTGATGTGTCAATAAATTGGGTTTGAGTTCTAGATTCACCTCCATGATAAATCTCGACCTCATCATCCTCACTGGTCTGAACCTTACACACTTTGACAGTATGACTGTTTAATTACATCCTGTGGGGTTTTTGAAAATCTAATGTCTAACTTTTTATTGACAGAACAATCAATAAAACAGTTGATCATTGAATCAGTGACGGTAATAGTTATAATAGGCAGCTGTCAAAACAAGACATTTCAGGCTAAACCTCATTTTGTTTTAATATTCAATCTGAAGAACAATAATTGGCAGATGAATCAATGATGAAAATAATAATCAGTTGCTGTCCTGGATATCCTTGTTCTGTGGTTTAAACTAATTGAGGCCTAACTTCTCCTCAACCTTCAGTTACAGACGATCTCTTCAGGGTTCGTACGGTCATGGAAAACCTGGAAAAGTCATGGAATTTTAAAATGTGTTTTTCCAGGCCTGGAAAAGTCATGGAAAAAAATAATTTCCCAAAAGTTTTGGAAAAGTCATGGAAATTTGTTATATTCTTATTTTCATGTCGTTCGTTTTAGGGATGGGCATAAATACTCGAGGAAACACGCTGTTTTTTCTATTTTCACTGCATTTTAATATAGGCTATAAATAGTGAATTTTAATATAAAAATATGAATGATTAATCGAAAAATCGATCGTTAATTCTTCCGACGATTGATTAAGACAATTTAATCGAATGCCCATCCCTAGTTCATTTACGCTGAGTTTTAAATAATTCATACATTTTTAAAGAAATATGCTCAAAATACAAGCAGGCATACTTTGGTTTGTGTCATTTAAGGTTTACTGTATGCCTTGGAATTCTCATTGTTAGTTTGAATACTACATTTTGTCACTTTTTCGCGTATACACCGAGATTTCACGCAATGTTCGGTCATGGAAATTTGGTTTAAAGTCATGGAAAAGTCATGGAAATCCATTGGTCAAAATGTGTATGAACCCTGTCTCTTAGCGTAGGATAAATGTTCAGTAGAGTTCTTGTTACGAGCCGTCGTCTCTCAGGCTTCCTCCTCCGGATCTGTCTGTGGCTGCTTGTTAAAAACCACCCGTCTCCCTCTCTGTCAGTGGGAACTGAACCGATGACCCTGGGCTCTCCCACCTCCCCGAAGCCCACCTCCGGAGCTCAGTTCCTGCCGGGCTTTCTGATGGGCGACCTGCCGGCCCCCTCCACTCCGCAGCCACGCCCCTTCAGCCTCAGCATGCCCGTCCTGGAGAGCTCAGGTTCGCCCGGAGGTTGTCAGGAAGACACACCCACCTGCAGATCAGCTGATTGTTGTTTTCTTCTGTGAATTTGTTTAAGTGTCCCGTCTTTCATTTTAGGATGTGGAGGTTCCGCCCCTCAGCCCGTGGTTCCCACCCCCAAAGACAAAAGTGGAGCCCCACCTGTCCGCAGTATCCGTGATGACCTGGTGTCTGTAGGGACGCCGCTCAGTGCTCACAGACAGGTTAGCACGTGGCACCTGACAAAAGTTCCCTGAGTGACACATTTGTTTTGGTTGGGAGCAGAAATGTCATCTTAACAAAAGACATCTCAGAGGATCTAGTCTTTGAGGATCAGCAGGAGAAACTCAGGGAAAGATATTCTACGAGAGGAAACAGGTTTAGATCAGCTCATGAAGAGATAAGTGTCTTTAGTGACTGATATTTTGCACGACGCAGTTGAGAGACAATGTCCTCACAAAGCAATGTCCTCACAACTCCACAGTTTTTCTTTTTAAAACTCAGACCCGTGTTAAATCTCTCTCTCTCTGTCTCTCTCTCAGTCTTTCTCAGTCATGCAGTCACCTCTGTGTGGACGTCAGCCCTCAACTCCAGGAGCAGGAACAGGTACAGCCTGATAGTATTACTACTGCTGGTACTACTAACTCACAAGTAGTACTAACATCGATTACTTGTCCTCCCTTTTTATGACCTCCATGTATAAAGCTGGAGAACTCTTCAACAACACAAGAACAATACAGAGATTAGAAAGGTACACGTAATTTGGGATTTTTTTCTTGAAGGATCGGGAACTGGATCTGAACTTAATTCTCACACTATGGATTCAAGTCTCTTTCTACAACGAGCAAATATCGTCAGATTTATTAACTTGCGCATTATTCTTTAAAACAATATTCATTCTGCTAATACTTGGATATTTGGAAGAATATCTGTCATTTGAATGTACACGTTTCTAGCAAAGTCAACCGCAGCTCAACTTATCAAATTTGTGAACATCTCTCTCTCTCCCTCCCTCCCTCCCTCCCTCCCTCTCTCTCTCTCTCTCTCTCTCTCTCTCTCTCTCTCTCTCTCTCTCCCTCCCTCCCTCCCTCCCTCCCTCTCTCCCTCCTTCCAGGTGTGCAGCAGCTGTGTCTGTCTCCAGCTCAGGTGGACCCGTTTTACAGTCAGGGAGAATCTTTATCATCGGACGATCAGCTGGATCAGACCTGGGTCACCGTCTTTGGGTATTTTTATTCCTCCATAAACTGATGCACTGCTGAATAAGAGTATGAAACAAGTATAAGCACATGTATATGCAGTTTAATAAGTGTGTGTGTGTGTGTGTGTTAGTTTCCCTCCAGCCTCGGCCTCCTACATCCTGCTGCAGTTTGCTCAGTACGGAAACATCATCAAACACACGGTGAGATGGAACACGAACCCTTCTGTCTTAGTGAGGTCCCTCGATGTCTTAATGTGTCCTCCACCCGCTGTCCTCAGCAAAGACATCTCAACTTAACACCGAACTCTGAACCCAGAAAAGGCGATGACCAGTCGAAATGTGATCTCGTTAATGTTTGTCAGACTGAAGCTGTTCACAGCAACAACAAGCTGAAGCCCAAACTGTGTCACATGAACGAGACCCAGGTCACATGTTAACTGAGCTCTCAAACCTGTAATCTCAGGTATGCACATGTGTAAAAAGGAAGATGTTGTCTCCACAAAGAGAAAACACGCTCTCTCACAGCCTCACGAATATCCTAACAGTGTTGAGCAAGTGTTGGACTGTGTGTTGGACTGAGGTTGAATGTGAGGCTCTGCTGACATCAGCATATTCACCAACTGGTTTTGTCTGCTCAGCCGCTGAACTACAACTGCACCAACCGCACATTCACTCCTCTGAGCAGAAGTAACACAACGACATGTCTGTGGCGTCCAAGTGTCTGTGCACATGAGTTAAACTGAGGCTTTGTACATATTTACTGAACCTTTAAGACAGAGCACTGATATCAGATCAGTTTAGGTTTCTGAATCAGTCGCTGGATGCATGTTGTATCTGTGGCTCGTGTAGGGAATGTGCCAGGACTGCTGAATTATCCTTTCATGAGCGACACCACTTATCATGTGAGCATCGTCGGGAGCTGAGCCAATCCCTGCCGACAGGCTCCAGACTAACGTTTCCATCTGAAGCTGGAAACTGAACGCTAGACCTCTCACTCGGTGCATTATTCAAAATATGAACTGAGCCATGTCACAATGACACATTTTGTGGGACGATATTTTGTCCCAGGAATCATTGTGATAAATGATATTGTCATTGTGAAACCACGTCACACTATTGGTATAACAACAAATATTATAGCATCATCATGCAAGGTCCTCCTTTCAAAGAGTAATAAACTTTAATTAATATGAGTCTCAAACTCTGGAGAGAATCAAACAACACAAAGTGAACTTCAGTTCTGTTCAGGTTGTAACAACTTGTGTAAAGTGATTAGGGTTGCAAAATTCCGGGAATATTCAAAGTTGGAAACTTTCCATTGGAATAAACGGGAATATACGGGAATAAACTGGAAATGTTGTGGGTAATTTATACTAACTGTATTTACCTTGTCATATACAGACATAAATATAAACATTTTGTTTTGTCATAGGCTGATTTGAGCCCTGAGGAAACTTTGGGCACTTGACTATATGCTTCTGCATCGTTGTGTCATTCTTAACATAGGTCTTTGCACAGTATTTGCAAATGTACACAGCCTTTCCTTCTACATTGGATGAGGTGAAATGTCTCCACACATGAGAGAGTGCACGTGGCATTGTTCTGTAGAATAAGATGAGAAAAAAGTTTGTAAAAAAACACTAATGCAATGCCAGAGATATAAACAGTTAGCCAAACAATTGGAATCGTCTGTAAACATATTTTACAATTGATGGATAAATGAATGGAAATAGGCTAGATGAACAGATGAACAATCCTCAATCAGCATGCTCATATATTTTCCCAGTAATATCATGGAAACTTACCTGACTAGTCCTGCACTCTACAGCAGGCCTCAGTAGCCCTGCTGTAGAGTGAAGCATGCTGGGAGTTATCTGTGCATGTGATGGAAGAATGACCAGTGGAGGCTTGAAACTCAACGTTCCATACATCTTTAAAATAGAGTTTTGAAGGATGTTTTTATTGCTCAGCGTCTAATTTGCATAGTTGTTTTTTTTTCAAAATTCCCGAGCTTAATATTCCCGTGGAAAGTTTCCGGAAATTAACCGGAAACTAACCGGAAACTTTCCGCCCCTTTGCAACCCTAAAAGTGATCTCAGGTCAGTTTGGAGGACGACACTCAGACAGAGACTCTGACACGGTTCAAACCAACCGCTGCTTCTGAACTGATCCTGGAGCAGTGACACTAATTGTTTTGTATTAGTGGTCCGTCGTGGAAATCCTGTTTTCACACTTTTTGTTGCCACTATTCAAAGTTTCCCGCCTCGTTCACGCCCTCATCTCTGCCTCACTGTCCATGTGAGCGGGGGCGGGGCCTGTGTGTGACTGGAAACTCTATCAAATACACTCACAAGATAAATGTTTGTCTCACCGCTGCGACCAAGGATCATTAGTCGCCTCCTTGATCAGTGAATCAACGTAGAGTAGGACTCAAGGAACTCAGATCGTACAGATGTATTGGTGATAGATACATGGACAGAAACATTGAGGATGAAATAATGGAAACATTGAAGTATTAAAGGAAATATTGATGTGTTGACAGATGGCGTCTCCTGGTAACTGGATGCACCTTCAGTATCAGTCCAGGCTTCAGTCCAGAAAAGCTCTGTCGAAGGATGGGAAAGTGTTTGGCGACGCCATCATGGTGGGAGTGAAGCCCTGTATAGACAAGGTCAGTGTCTGTTTACCTGCCTGCGTCTGTACGTGTCTCTGCCGTCTGATTGGTCCTGCTCATCAGGTGACAGCTTGAACTGAGTGATGTCGTTTCTCTCTCTCTCTCTCTCTCAGAGTGTGATGGACAGCAGCGAGGCCGTCTCCTCCGCCCTCCCCTCCACTCCTCGCTCGGCCATCAGACCGCTCAGCGCCGCCTACAGGAGCTCCAGCAGCGACTACCAGGTGACCTCTGACCCCAGGACTCACACTGGCTCTATTTTAAAGTCTGCAGTGGTTTTCATTTGTTCTTGGAACTTCAGGAATAAACCCGTGTGTGTCCGTCTTCAGGTGGTGGCCGACAGACAGACGCCCCGGAAGGACAACAGCATAGTTTCCAAAGCGATGGAGTACATGTTCGGCTGGTGACGTCCAAAGTGCATTATGGGATACAGCAGCCTCGTGGGAGGGGGGAGAATCAACAGATGAACTTTCTGAGTGTGTGGTGCGTGCGTGTATGTGTGTGTGAATGAATCTCTCTTATAACTGTTTTTTACTGTTTGTCAATAAAGTTGTCTGATTTGAATCCAGTGAATGGTCACTCACAGGTGCTGTTCTCTAAGCAGCCACATGACGTGAGTTTGAGTGTTTGAGCTCGAACCTTCGGCAGAGCTTCACAGGTTCACTCCGAGTGTGAAATATAAATGTGTCCAGCACAAAAAACCAAGAACATGGAGCATGTTTATTAAAGGTCTGTATTGTATTTTCTATTTGGAATATTTGAGACAGTTCACATGTTCATTGAGCCCCAGGAACCAAAAGCTTGTGCTCGGGTGCAGTTAAACACGTTACATAAGGAAGTGTTTATGTAACTGCTCTCACCTCCACCTCCTCTGCTCTGGATCGAGTTCGGCAACATATTTGGCGGAAGAAGGTGCAGCTCGGTGTCCGTCAGTCGCCTCATGACTCAGATCGTGACTCACGGAGCCGAGAGTTAAACGGTAGACGTCAAAATACTCAGAGACGTTGCTAAGATTAGTTACTGAGGAAAATATTAGTGGTGGAAGTTTTGAACCTGAAGTAAAAGTTCAAATAGACAAATCAGATTTGCCTTTATTGATCTTCTGTGGAGGAAAAGTTCAAGTGACAGAGCAGAACAAGAACAGTAAGAAATACTAATAATATATAAAAGGCTGTTTTTGTTATGTGCAATCCAAAGATAAGTATACAGATTCCTTGTCATATATAATATTTGTTTAGTTAGTAATTTGAATAAATGATTTGCCTAATTATCGTATCATATTTAAATTTATTTAATAAATAAAATATCCAAAGTAATTAAAGTTGTCACTTAACTGTAGTCGAGTCGAAAGTCCAATATTCTCTGTGAAACTTGAGAAAAAGAAATATGAAGCAGAAGTAATTTGAAATTAATTATTTTCTCCACAACCTAAAGGACAGAACCACGTTGACTGAATAAAGATTCAAATTTAAAAGGTGTGAACATGTAAACATGAACTATCAGTGGGGGGGGGGGGGGGGGTTCCTCGGTCATCACAGAAGTTGACCTTTCTCCTACTCACCAATTCCCTCTGGTTTAACTTATCCCAGCGACATATGGTCTGCTGCTGCAGCACGAGATAAATGACAAGAACAGGCATCGCCGGCTGGAGCGAGCGCACAACAGAGCGCCAGAGCGGGGGGGAGGGTCGACGAGAGGCTTTAACTGAGCTTATGTTTGACCTTTGTGACCTTTTCAGGGACATCTGACGCTGTGTGGTTAGAGGAGGGTCGGCACACATTCTCAACAAGTTGTGGTTCATTGTTAATGCACACACAGATAATAAAGGCTTCTCTAATCTGCAGCTTTGTGTTGCACAGATTATGACACAATAGAAACCTGGCTACTGTAAAAAAAAACACACTAATTTTATACATAAATATATAAAAACAAGAAACGTCTCTGTGGTTGATTTGCATCACTTTAAAGTCCTTTAGCATCTTGTGTTCAGTCCTCAACCGGTTGAATCCTTCCTGAACACTTCAGTGGTTGTTCAGTGCTCATTAAGTAGCTCGATGTAGTTTTTCCTCTTTATGTAACTTCTCTATTTCTCTGAGTTTTTACGTTTTGCCTCATGTTGTCATTCAGCATCTCTGTTATTAGTTTTTGCATCAATTTGTGGCAAACTCTGTGTGTCTGTGTGTGTTTGGTGTCTGCAGGTGGTCGTTTGGTATCTCTATGTGGTCCGTCCTGGTCTCAGATCAGTTCCAGGTCCAGTTCTGGTCTCAGATCAGTTAAAGTTCTACTCTCAGATCAGTTTCAGGTCCAGTTCTGGTCTCAGATCAGGTCCAGTTCTGGTCTCAGATCAGTTCAAGGTCCAGTTCTGGTCTCAGATCAGGTGTAGTTTTGGTCTCAGATCAGTTTCAGGTCCAGTTCTGGTCTCAGATCAGTTTCAGGTCCAGTTCTGTTTTCAGATCAGTGTAAGTTCTGGTCTCAGATCAGTTTCACGTCCCGTTCTGGTCTCAGATCAGGTCCAGTTCTGGTCTCAGATCAGTTTCAGGTCAGTTTTAGGGTCCAGTTCTGGTCTCAGATCAGCTTTAGGTCAGTTTCAGGTCCAGTTCTGGTCTCAGATCAGTTTCAGGTCCAGTTCTGGTCTTAGAGAAGGGTAAGTCCTGGTCTCAGATCAGTTTCAGGTCCCATTCTGGTCTCAGATAAGGTCCAGTTCTGGTCTCAGATCAGTTTCAGGTCAGTTTCAGGTCCAGTTCTGTTCTCAGATCAGTTTCAGGTCCAGCTCTGGTCTCAGATCAGTTTCAGGTCAGTTTCAGGTCCAGTTCTGGTCTCAGATCAGTTTCAGGTCCAGTTCTGGTCTTAGAGAAGGGTAAGTCCTGGTCTCAGATCAGTTTCAGGTCCCATTCTGGTCTCAGATAAGGTCCAGTTCTGGTCTCAGATCAGTTTCAGGTCAGTTTCAGGTCCAGTTCTGTTCTCAGATCAGTTTCAGGTCCAGTTCTGGTCTCAGATCAGTTTCAGGTCAGTTTCAGGTCCAGTTCTGGTCTCAGATCAGTTTCAGGTCCAGTTCTGGTCTCAGATCAGGTCCAGTTCTGGTCTCAGATCAGTTTCAGGTCCAGTTCTGGTCTCAGATAAGGTCCAGTTCTGGTCTCATATCAGTTTAAGGTCAAGTTCTGTTCTCAGATCAGTTTCAGGTCCCGTTCTGGTCTCAGATTAGGTCCAGTTCTGGTCTCAGATCAGTTTCAGGTCAGTTTTAGGGTCCAGTTCTGGTCTCAGATTAGTTTTAGGTCCAGTTCTGGTCTCAGATCAGTTTCAGGTCAGTTTTAGGGTCCAGTTCTGGTCTCAGATTAGTTCCAGGTCCAGTTTTGGTCTCAGATCAGTTTCAGGTCAGTTTCAGGCCCAGTTCTGGTCTCAGATCAGTTTCAGGTCAGTTTCAGGTCCAGTTCTGGTCTCAGATCAGTTTCAGGTCCAGTTCTGGTCTCAGATCAGTTTCAGGTCAGTTTTAGGGTCCAGTTCTGGTCTCAGATTAGTTCCAGGTCCAGTTTTGGTCTCAGATCAGTTTCAGGTCAGTTCCAGGTCCAGTTCTGGTCTCAGATCAGTTTCAGATCAGTTTTAGGTCCAGTTCTGGTCTCAGATTAGTTCCAGGTCCAGTTCTGGTCTCAGATCAGTTTCAGGTCAGTTTCAGGTCCAGTTCTGGTCTCAGATCAGTGTAAGTTCTGGTCTCAGATCAGTGTCAGGTCCAGACACGTGATCCTCTTCATGTGCGTCACTCAGCCCTGGAGCAGCAGTGAACTATCGCGAGACTTGCCCCCCGGAGTGACGTCACACGGCTTTTATCTCGCGTTACCTGGCTCCGGCTCTCACTCCTCCTCGGTCCATTCAGCGGAACGTGTCTCTGCAGCGCCCTCCCGGAACCACGTCCTCACGGAACCACTTCACAACCACGTCTTTTATTTATTCAAGATCCCCGCTAACATCTCGTTTCTCGGCCGCCTGCTCGCTCCAGTTCCCCTGAAGAAGAAGCAGCTCGTCCCAGTCTGACCGGAGCCGGCGGCGCTAACAAAGAAACCCCTTTCTCCTCAGCGCAGCCCCATCCTCTCTTTAGTTATGAGTCATGTGGTCATTGATAATCCACACGGTCTAGATCAGCAGGTGAGTTCGCACACTTTCTACCATTTTACCCCGTTTATCGATCTTTCACTGCGGCTTCCTGACGACGTTTCGACGCGACGCGAGCCGCTAGCTGTGCTAAGCTAACGCTGCTAAAATGGAGTCGGCGGAGAGCCGCTTGTGATGGCGGAGGCTCGCCGCCGCCGGAGCACCGAGCCTACGTCACGATCACTTCTTCCCTTTTTCACGACGACAAACCTTCACTTAGTGACGCAGTGACCTTTTACCGTCGTGATGTCGTGTTTTAACTCGCCGGAGCCGGACCGGGGCTAGCTAGCAGCTCGCACCCGGCCGGCGTCCCGTGCTAGCATCGTGCTAGCATCGGGCCTGCTCAGCCTGAAACGTGGCGCAGGACAAAATGTTGGCAACGGATTTTAGCGACTAAACTTTACGTTAAGATCAGAGGACCCGACACAAATACAAACACCAGCCATCTTGGTTTAGGTCGGTTTTACACATGAATCACCAGTCGGTGGTTTCTTGGATAATCGCACTTTTTTTTGTCCTTTTTTATTTTTAATTGGTCAGCGGTTTCCTGATTGTGTGACGCGCAGGCGACGCAGCTCCATTGTGCTGCCGGTTTGAGCCCGGATCGGGTTAGACCCGGAGCCGGTTGGACCCGGAGCCTTGTTCTCAGATCAGGGGAATGTGCGTGGATCTGTCACCGGCTCCTCACCGAGCAGGTGATGGAGACGTTTCCAAAGGTCGCGGACAAACCACGTTGTCTCAGATAAACCAGGAAACGTGTAGTTGTAGAAACTCAATCTAACACTGAAGCTTCTGAACGTGTGAAAGTTACTGTTTTAACTAAACCGTTGGCGCCTCTAATGGCATCAGAACAAGTTGTACAGCTTTGTTCCCACCATGACGATGCACCACGAAGTCATTCCTTATTGATTGTTATATATTCATAACATATTATTTACAGCATAGTAATTGTGTTTCGCAACCTTTTCCTCTTTGCAGCTCTCTGCCCTAGACTTGAACTCTGCTGACGGACAAGGCGGAGGAACCGGCCGTAAGTAAAACAGATCAGAATCAGAAGTATTTTAATGCAAAGTACGTTCACACATACAAGGAATTTGCTCTGGTTATTGGTGCAAACAATGAACATAGAAACATAAAAACGCAATAAATACAACATGCATAGGAGAGCAATATAAAACGTAAATACAAAAAGCTAATTAAACTATTTTTTATTAATGCACTGATCATAAGTTGAATGACAAATGAATAATGTTCAAATTAGAGTTTTCTGTCACTATATATTATTATATAATTTGTCTGGGTGTAGATTTTCATACTAATGCATTTGGTAAACAGCAGTGTCTGATCTCTGGGTTTAGTTGAAGGTGACACCTGATATTTCTTTTTCTCCAGGTCGTTACATTCCACCTCACCTGAGGAACAGAGAGGCCCCAAAAAACGGTGAGTTTAGTCACTGGGCCACTCATCCAGTCCCAGCACCACAGGCTGGACTGGTGGTGCCCCCCCCCCCGGGTGTAGAAAGCCCATCAGAGGATGGTAGGAGATCAAAACAAAGCAGCAACGTGTGTTGCACACCAGACAAATGTCGACAACACTTTGAACTTGAGCCAAAAATTGGGACAACGCAGTTTCAAATGTGATTTCTGATTCTGTGCATGACGCCTTATTTTGGCACAGAAGAAAATAAGAAAATAAATTATAAAACCTGCAGAATTGCAAGTAATTTCTTCCTCGTGCAGTCTCCCATGTGTAAACGAGTGTTAGCGGTCGACTGCTCTGATGCAGGGAATATCCATATCCACATCTAAGACTTTAAAAATGTCTTTGTAACTAGTTTCAGTTCTTTGCTGAGCCTCTTAAAGGCTTTGAATGAAGACATGTTTTTGGCTGACATATTCAGTCTTTAAAAATGTCATGGTACTGTGTTATTGCACATTGACCCTTTTCTCGTTTGACTGTTTTCTTATTCCACAGCAGGAAATGCGTATTCCGCAGGTATACAGTGCGGTTATTCAGTGGCACCAGTAAATCTCTGTAAGTCCCTTCTGTCTGCTTTTGCTGAGGGCAAACCTGCATTTCCAGATGCATGAAATAGCTATTTTACACACCAGCAAAGCCAGTGCAAAGGGTTGGATGGTAGACCCAAGCACTTCACAGTAAAAGTTAATGATGGGCCAATGATTAATTGATGTGCTTCTCTCTGCTGGAATGCTTGCAGTCACAATGAACCATATCCTTTAGGTTGTAGGAGTTAATTCTCTTGCTGCACATACCAGACCATGGTTTTCCCACTGTATACTCAAGCCCATATTTCACCTGCAATGTTCCCCAAGTTTCTCCTAAGCAGTACCCACAACCATGGCAGGCAGAGTGTCAGCAAAGGCAGAACAGTAACTTTACATCAGGATGGGATGACTGTAAGATTGGTAATTATTAGTGTAAAGTCAAGCCCAACACGCATTCTGCATGAGCCAGAAATATTGGGTGAGTCTTTTTATAGCCTGCTTCCCTACTTTTGCTCAGGTTACCCAAGACTGGCCTCTCAAGAGCTGGCCTTTTACCATGCCTACAGTGGGGGCTGGCGAAACAGAAGTGGTATACCTTGACCTCTACCTGCATGCCATGCCATCGACTCGCTGGCAGAGTTTCAGTGTAGACAGCTGGACTCTTAGGGAGTAATCAATGTGACCCTGCTTGTCATGGTCACAAAAAGCAGCAGAATTCTGGGCCTAACACCGCGTTTGGCAAAGCTTTGCAGATGAAGTTGCTTATGATGCATGTCGGTGGTGTCGTTTGAAAGACTCTGTGCTGCATCACCGGTGTGGAGGTCTACTAATAAAATTGAGACAATGAGGTCGCTGTTAACCTGTTACCTTATCGCTCTGCACCAACATGCTTATGCCTTTTTAACACTTTGTAAGTCACTGTACAGAAATCTAGACGGGTGTTTTACTTTGCAGAGAAACTTCACATTTCTGCTGACATCCATTCACCCTCATCAATAACTCATCTCTCACTTCCACATTTGACCATGTAGCTTTATTTTTGACATAAACCAGTTGAACCCGAGTGTTTGCAGGCTTTTTAAAAACGGATTTATACCAGCTGGTGCCAGAGAAACCTGCACAAACTCAAACCTCCTTGGCACATGATTGAATTCTCCTCAGCGGTAGCATCCTTCTTTTCTCTGATGGGTATTTCAAATCGGCGTGATACAGCCGTTTGACATTGACATCTGCGACTGTTTGGTTGAGCACTCAATCCTTTTTGGCATCTTAAGCTCACTGTATTTAATGGATGATGGTGAGCTGGAAACGTTTTCAGCCAAACAGATTGTTGAAGCCAACGTGTAGGATTGGAACTTGTGACGTTGTTTGGAAATGTGGGGACGCATTCTTCTGTCCCAAGAGGTGTGACATTTGCTGCCACAATTGTAGTTCATACTTGTAAGACCTAAAACTGTCGAAGGTAGCTTTACCCGAATAGTGAATTATAACCAAGACACTAAATACATGTGAAACTAGCAAGTGGTTTATAAACGAATGCCTTTATATGCTTCATGTGATGTGACCATTTCAACATGACTTGGACACAAGACTCGTTTCTACAAGCCAAGGCAACATGTGGACGTGTCTACAGCACATTGATCTGTGTGAAGCATGGCTTTTCCTTGTGCTGACCTGCAGGTGGCACCAACTCGGACAAACTTACCTGTTTGACGGGTGCAAGTTAAGATCCTGACCACAGATCTAGAACCGGCTCCTTGGCTGACTCAAGTGTGAATAATCGGAGACCAGATCTGTGTGGCCGGCCTGCTTCTAGATGCTAACGTGTCTCAGCCTCTGCTACTTAGCACTGCCGATTTTAGGCGTGCTAACCGTCCATTGTCCCACCTCCCCCTCCCCCACCAGCCTCCTCAGTCTGCACTGGTAACAGTGTCACCACCGATGGCTATGATGACACAGCCAGTGTCCACAGCTGGGTCGATCGATGTGGTAACTGTCTCATACAGGAAGAGACGGGGCTCAGTAGGTCTAAGATCAGAAGTCTAGGGTGGTAAATTAATATTCTACCTAAAGTTAATAATATAATAAATATATCCATCAATTCTCTTAGCATAGGTAGAGCTTGTAGAAAGTTCTCTTGTATTTGATGATAAACATTTGACCCTTGACACCACTGTTTCAAACTCTCAGTCCAGGGTCTAGGTGTATTATGATATATTAGGCTGAACAGGTTAGCACAGAAAGACAATAGTTACAGTAACATTGTTCTTGATGCGCATGTTGAAGTTTATTCTTCCCCTCACACGCTTCTCTGTCTCTTGTCTCATGAAGACTCACCTGGGTGGGACGGAGGACGTAGCAACGGATTTGTGAATGGTTTCCACGACAATCGCACTAATGGGGGATTTGGAGGTCGCGGACCCCCTCACAATGATAGAGGTGGGCGCGGTGCCTACCGTGGTAACAGGGGTGGAGGCTCCTTTAATCAACCACTGCAAAATGCAGGTGGGGTAAACCTGTCATGCTTTAACATGTCTGACTTAAGCTGTAGCGTGGTGGCAGTGTAGCCTTAGATGGAAACCTTGCCCTCCCCCAACCTTTGTTTTTACAGTATAACGTAAGAGCTGTTCATATAAACATAGCAGACTTTCAGAACATTTGAAATCAGATTAATGCCTCGATGGTCTTTGAACCACTCTTGGTAATTTAGCTTTAAAGAGAACCCAGAAATCTCCACTTAGGTAAGAAAGTGACATCGTGTGATGATCAACGGTTAATTTAAACAGGGGAAATCCCAGGTGTAGCTAACGGGTGCGTTTCCGTTCCTTACAGGAGTTGGTGGTTTTGAAAACAAAGACAGCAACTGGCAAGGAGCTCCAAGGGACGCTGCCTACAACAGCTTTGGGGGGCGCACCGACAGCAGGTCCAAGTCAACCTTCTTCAATGAGCGTGGGGGCGGCGGCGGCTCCAGGGGAAGGTGTGTGACGTTTCTACACTACGTAATCTGACACGACTATACTGTATTTCTTATGTTATTTGTATAAAAATGAGTATTTCCATTACTTTATATAAACAAACTGCCAGTAACAGTCAATAACTCAACTAATATTTCAAGTCGCCTCACAAACTGGAAACAGTAATGTGCTCTGACAAGAGTTTAGCTGTAGCTCGTTAGTTTGTACACACTGATAACTATGGTGCCTAATGTGTTGGTGTAGATATGACCGCGGAGGCTTCTCAAGTGGAGGAAACAACCGCTGGGAGGATTCCAGTGAGGATTGGTCCAAGCAAACTCCTCCTAATGAGCGCCTGGAAGCGTGAGAACCATTCTGCTCATAAATAAATAACCATCCACCCTATCGTCTGCATTAGTCCTGAACTAATCGAACATTTTAATTCTAGGGAGCTTTTTTCTACAAGCAACACTGGGATAAACTTTGAGAAATATGACGATATTCCTGTGGAGGCCACTGGGTCCAACGCCCCGCCTCATATTGATAGTGTAAGTCTGTAATCATTGCTTGTTTATTTTCTTTTCATTTGAAACAATTTTTATTTCTTTACTGATGGTCTGTGTTTGTTCTGTAGTTCCATGACGTGGAATTGGGGGAGATTATCATGGCGAACATCAACCTGAGTCGCTACACTCGTCCCACCCCCGTTCAGAAATATGCTATCCCCATCATCAAGTCCAAAAGAGACCTGATGGCCTGCGCCCAGACTGGTGTGTATTTCTATATGCTTTCAATCTGTGCTCATTGTGGCGTTATCTGTATTAATTTACCCTAACGGGGGAAGCAGAAGGTCAGTGTACTTGTAGATGGATGGTTTACCTGATCCCTGCTGTGTTTCAGGCTCTGGCAAGACTGCTGCCTTCCTGCTGCCCGTGCTCAGTCAGATCTTCACCGAAGGACCAGGAGATGCTCTGCAGGCCTCCAAGAATGGACAGGTACTGAGCAAAGAGAATAATGAACACGTCCTGCTCTATCTTTCTGGCTTCTTGTATAGATTATTTATGTTATCCTCAGGACAACGGAAGGTACAGCCGTCGCAAACAGTACCCGCTTGCCCTGGTCCTGGCTCCGACCCGAGAGCTGGCCCTGCAGATCTACGACGAGGCGAGGAAGGTGAGTTCTCACTCTGCAGGAACACAGACTGACTCGCCATGGTTAATTCACAAAGAACAGTGCCCTTCGATGTTAACCTAGCATTACTGTATCTCCTTGGGCTGTTCACTGCAGAGTCCTTCAGAAGCTGATGCACTCACCAATTTAAAACATATCAAACTTGATTTTAGTTTGGAAGGAGCCAATACACCAGCATAGAATGGATGACATTGAATAAATGGAAATCTTGTCTCTCAATGGTTCTTCTTCCCACTCTGTAGGTTGCCTATCGCTCTCGTGTGCGTCCCTGCGTAGTTTATGGTGGAGCTGACATCGGTGGACAGATCAGGGAACTGGAGAGAGGCTGTCATCTTCTAGTGGCCACACCTGGACGTCTGGTGGATATGATGGAGAGGGGCAAGATCGGTCTGGACTACTGCAAGTAAGTATAACACCGGGCTTTGTGAAAAGAGTCCAACTGAAACAACTCACGCTTGATTAATTCTGGCACTTGATTAATTGTTAACCAAGCTGAATGTGTCTGTGCAGCTACCTGATCCTGGACGAGGCTGACCGCATGTTGGACATGGGGTTTGAGCCACAGATCCGACGTATTGTGGAACAGGATACGATGCCACCTAAAGGCATTCGTCAGACCATGATGTTCAGTGCCACCTTCCCTAAGGAGATCCAGGTACACAAGTCACTCGAGTCTACACACTCTTGTTTATTGTCATTAATGTCTGTATACTTCAATATCTGACTTGTTTGCTCGTGTAGATTCTGGCTCGTGATTTCCTGGAGGACTACATTTTCCTGGCAGTGGGCCGCGTAGGTTCAACTTCGGAAAACATCACCCAGAAGGTGGTTTGGGTGGAAGAAGGAGACAAGAGGTCCTTCCTCTTGGATCTGCTCAACGCCACAGGTGAGAAGAGAAAACACATGAAGTATTTTCTGCCCTGGAATGTCAAATTAGACTCTAACAACCATCCTGTGTTTGTCAGTCTGCACCATATCGAGCTAATATTGATTTTGTTAATCTCTAGTAAATGCTGTTGGTTCTAGTAAAGATAAAATATCAAAACACTATATACGAATATTCAGCTGGGTGAGCAGGTAGTGAACCACATGTGGTGTTTAATGTGGTGTGCTTATGATGATCTAAAGCTGTATGTACTGAGAAGCCTCACGTTTACTGTCCGGATTGGTTTTATCTTAGTTATTCCCAGTGACGAGGTCGAGACCCCAGACAAACCAGGTAAGTGTGAACGTACCATAACTCAACTCTGACTCCCACCGCCCATTCTTTCCCTTCGTTCCCCTGCTGGACATGCTGCCTCCAGTTTTTATGTTTTATTTTTAATCTTTACTCAGTTCGAAAAAGGTCTAGTAGGATTGATGATGGCCTTAACCTTGCATGGTGTCCACTGACCTCTCAGAACTGAGGAGGAAGTCTGCTTGTAGGATCGTGACCAGTGAGGTCGCGTGGCTCAACGTGACCATGTGTCCTGGTGGTTGTGGTGAAAGCTCAGTTTCCATGAGTCGTGCGTCTTTGACAGATTTAAAGGCAGCAACTGTTTCTGTAGATCAAGTTCAGGCAACGTCTGTAAAAAACAGACTATATATATATATTTTTTTTTTTACCTCCACCTATGAGATGGCTTCCACCTTGTTTGTTTATTTGTTAAGCAGATCACACAAACATAAGTGAACAGATCTTCACCAAACTTTGTTTAAGGATGTGATGTTGGTCAGGACAGAACTCATTTGATTTTGGTGTGCGTCCATTTTTTTTAACATTGTGAGATTAGAGGATTTTCACCCTAATCCCAGATAACTACTCATTGATGTCCAAGAGTCAAATGTATTTAGAGGAACTTAGGGACCGATATGTGAACTGATGATTATGTAGACATTTTATTGATCTTGTTAATTTTCACTTTGTTTGAAAATATTTTGGGAAAATTAACTTTTCTCTGCAAACATTAAATGCTGTGCATCTTGTGCCTGTACATTATTGTTTGTTGCAGACCTCCATAGAACAGCTGCTACACAAAGGAAACTAATTCAGCCTCATTAAAACACAGACTCAACTGTAGTTGGATTCAAGTTATGAACTTGAGAATCTGAATCTTGGGGGATCAGTTAATGGCTGAGCCTGTCTCCCTCTTTAAGTTTTCATTTGTTTGATTTACTCCATGATCTTGGGTTTTCAGACCTTTCTAGTCACAGTTTTGATTTCTCATCTTAGTTCAGACATGCATCCATTACCCTCGTTGTGTCTTCTGGATTCTTCCTGTTCCATGCCCTTCAGTTCTGCTCGGGTCTCTTGGTTCTCATCCTCTTTATTCTCTGAACAAACAGCAAAAGCAGCATTGACTCTGGTGTTCGTGGAAACCAAGAAGGGAGCCGATGCCTTGGAGGACTTTCTGTACCACGAAGGCTACGCCTGCACCAGCATCCACGGGGACCGATCCCAGAGAGACAGAGAAGACGCCCTGAATCAGTTCCGATCCGGACGCTGCCCCATCTTAGTGGCTACAGCTGTATGTTATAACTACTTCTGTAAAACACAAGGTCATAGAGTTAAATCTCAACGTTCTTAAGATGTTGCAACTAACTCATGAAATATTCCCGAAAGGGCTGCATAGTTTTTTTTTCTCTTTATAAATATACTTTTTCATTTGATTGGTTTCAACAAAAATTTACAAAATTGGAAACGTTAATTATTTACTCAAGGTCCATTTAAAAACACGACTAGTGGATATTAAAAGAAACCTGGACTTTGTGTTACTCTATAATCTGATTCTCACATTTCAACTCTTCTTCTCCAGGTGGCTGCTCGAGGTCTGGACATCTCCAATGTGAAGCACGTCATCAACTTTGATTTGCCCAGTGACATTGAGGAGTACGTTCACCGTATCGGCCGTACGGGACGTGTGGGCAACCTGGGTAAGACGCTTTCATTTGTATTTTCTGATGCTGTTATGAGCATGAAACTCAGTGGCTGAAAATAATCTCTCTCGCTCTGCTCTGCGCAGGTCTGGCCACGTCGTTCTTTAACGACAAAAACAGCAACATAACCAAAGACTTGCTGGACATCTTGGTGGAGGCCAAGCAGGAGGTTCCCCCCTGGCTGGAGAGTCTCTCCTACGAGCACCAGCACAAGGGCACCGGCCGTGGACGCTCCAAGAGGTAACGCTCACTCATAGCAACACATCTGGTTTCAGAACATGCGCTAGAACCTCGTCAGGTGCAAGTCTGAGGCCACGCAGGCTCCACCTATCTTTTATTCACAGAGTTAAGGTTTTACAACTTGTACTTTGTGAAATTCTGGACCATAACGTTAACAAAACCTATCTTGTTCAGGTTCTCAGGCGGTTTCGGAGCTAGAGATTACCGTCAGACGCCCGGCGGCGCTGCGAGCTTCGCCAGCAGCCGTGGAGGAGGCAGGAACCCTGGAGGAAGCCGCGGCGGCTATGGCGGAGGTGAGGAAAAATCTGTGTTTCACATTTGTCAACTGAAAAGCAATAATCAAATCACGTGTAGATCTGGAATTGTTTAGTGCAACGACAAAGTTGCCAATAATGATCTTTAAAATAGCTTTAATCAACTTTTTTTACAAATGACGATGTGAAAAAGAAGTTTGTGGTTGTGGTGCTCCGTCTCAAATGTTAGTTATTGAGTTATTGGGACCAGAAATGGAGCAAATAGACTTCTATTAATTATTTGTGAATCCAAGTTCTCATGTTGCTCTGTGTTCTTCACATGTGAGAACACACTTAATATGTCTGTTTGTCTTGACTGTTTCCCCAAGTAGCCAAATTACCAGCAAGTATTTAAAGTCCTTTTCCAGGAGTCTGACCTTTGACCTTGTCCCCCCCCCAGGTGGATTCGGCGGCGGCGGTGGCGGCGGCGGCTTCTACGGCAACGACAGCTATGGAGGAAACTACAGCAACTCTGGTAGCAGCGTGGATTGGTGGGGCAACTAGTCGCCTAAGGAATAGGTTGCCATGCCAACCAAACCCAATGGAAACCACATGTTAACTCAAGCCAGACCATAACAACCCTCCCTGTGTAGCTTCACTGACACACAGTACATTACCAACCCTGGTTCTCTGCCATTCGCTTCTCTCAGAAAGGAAGTGCAGCACGCCGCGAAAGGAAAGTCACCAGCACGTGCACCGCCCCGAGCTGAGAGACGTGCGCACCTCAGAGCGAGCATGGATGCTGACATGCATTGTCCGACAGCAACCTCGGACTTTCATTGTTCAAAGTATTTTTTGTTCTTTTTGTGGGGGGGGAGAAAAACTTGATTGAATAACCTGAGGATCATTTGTATGTTAATGTACTGTGCCTTTTGAATTTAAACAGGAAATCTATGTTTTCATTTCACCAGATGAACATGGCCAAGAGCTCTAAATTTGTTTTTACTGTTTAGTTTGGTGAAAAATATTAGAAAGGTAAAATAAGCTTGGACTTAATCAAACCTTGGCAAATACTGGGGCAACGTTGTTCCCGGGAATAATGATTCCATTTGAACTTCAAATTTATTGCAGGAACATCACGCAGCCTTTTCTATAGTCAAACAGCTACTGGAGCCATTACTATTGATCCAAACTGGGCCACTCTGTGAAGCAACCGCATTTTAATCCTAAGGGACAAAGTTACATTTCCTTTCTTTTTCTTTTTTTTGCTCACTCTATCCTGGACAGGCTCCTTCTTACGGATATGGTAGACGTCGAAATATCCATTCCTATCGTAATCTTAAGAAACACAGACGTCTTTAAGCTCAGTGCCAACGATCGCTGAGGTTCAACATTAATCGATGCTGGAACTTGTTACTCCACGTTTTCAATTGACTTGACAGTGTTATGGCAGCTAGTATGTTACCAAGTGCTAGCTACGTTAAGTGGGCGGTGTTTTTTGTTTATTTTTACTTGCGACATTTGGTGCAGGTGTGTGCAAATTTGACAACTTTTTTTTTTTTTTTTTTAATTGTTTCTCTACAATATGTATCAAAACAAAAAATGCCTGCCATCTTGAAAGTGAAGTTCAAAATGGCTGCATAATGGACCACAGCATCGGGGGGGGGGCTCGGCGTGGTGTTAGTGTTTACTGACCCGACCGGCGGCCACGAGGCCCAGATGGTATTCTACGCTTGCAAGTGTTTTGTTTTTTGGTCAAGGAGGAAGGACATGTGAACTGAGTCGCAGGCTTAACTTAATTACAAACGTTTTCTCTTTTCAAGCTGCGTTGGAGGCATGGTTCATCTTTAAGAGACAGGCATCGAATGATCACTGAGGTTTATCAATTTAACAGCGAGGAACGAAGCGGGTAGAGCAGTGCTCCGACCACTGGGGGTAGGGGGAACCGGGCGGGGGGGAGGGGTTTGGCGTTTTTGGGGGGGGCGCCGTTTTTGGTGCACCGCCGTTAACCGTGGCTTTGGTTTTCATCGCTGCGTGGTGTAACTGTGGAGGTGGCCAAAGACGGAGCGTCCACTTCCTGCGTGGAGCATTAACGTACTGTCAGGTCCTCTCGGAGTTCATCTGCTCAGACGTGGATAAAAAATAAATGTGTGGCTCCGCGGAGCCGGAGCAGGCTTTTCCTCTCGCAGAGGAGCAGCCATCGAGAGGAGGTGACGGAGCGTTTCACTTCTAAACGCTCCCTATTTTCTCATGGGTGTGTTGTGCCTTGAACATTTTTATTTTTGAAGAAATTGAACTAAAAGCTGATGCACTGACAGTGTTGAGAACTTGAGATTGAATGGTGCTACTTGATTTAGGTGTGTAGGCCCTCGTGCGTCGTGTCCATCAAGTTTTACAGAAGTTCTTTTATTGCACATCTAGAGTTTTATATAGATGTCTTGACTGTGTCCTTAAGCTTCCAAATATTGTGTGTGAGGAGATTGTGAAAACGCAGCTTGTTTACAAAGGGGAAGGGTTCTCAACGTTAAAACCAGGATTTATTTGGGACCAGGGGATTTAGCAGTCGGGGGGGAATTTAGCCATTTGCACAGATTTCTAGATTCTACTTTTGCTGCTAGTTTTGTGTAATTTATTAAGCATTTTTGACAAATATTTATTTTTGTAAGCCTCAAAGTGATTCTTTGAAAGTTTCAGAAACTTGACCAAAAGACAGTACAAAAACACTGGCACTTGAATGTTGAATGTCACCTGTATGCGTGAAATTTATATATTTCGGGGTAGTGTGAGCTTTTTAATGTTTAAGATACATTGGACTCGGTAAATAATATCCACAGCTGTTTTCGGGGCCTTCTCGGGGGCCAGTCATCTCTATCCGATAATAACAATTGATCAACAAAATTTGAAATGGAATTGAACAAACATGCCAAGGTTTGGAATATAGCTGTCAAGAGCAAATAAATTTCCTAAGAATATAAATGCAGAAGTGTTCAGATTCTCCAATTGTGTGCATTATTGATTTTTTTACTCTAATTTGACCTGATTACTTTTCTTCAGTGAATGTCTGGCACATGGCAATCCTTAAAGAAACAAACATGTGGTTTATTCTCATTGTTGTATTTGCATATATGACGTCTCTGGTGTTCGCTCCGCACGTGGAGCAGGTCTGCAGCGTTGACGTGAGCGGGAGGTTCGTGTTCGGAACCCGAGACCTGCTCCACGTTCCCGTGAGAACCCCGGGGCTCTTTAGATGTAGACTTTGCTTTCTGTATTAGCTTCTAGGCTCCTGCACTGCATGGGAAATACTCAGCTGTGCACTTGTATGATTTTACCCAAATAAAATGTTTGAATGCAAAAGTATCTGGAAAAATCAAGCATGTTTCCTGAAGACCTGTTTTACTGTAGTTGTGCAGAGGCGACCTGTAGCACGCGGCCTGCCGCCCTGCGTGGTTCAGGGCGGCCGGGCGGCAGAACTCAATTTGATATAGAAGACGAGCTCAGATTCTTTTTGACAAAAAATATAAAGGATTTCATTTGTCAACTCTTCTGTGTCGGGTGTGTTATTGCCGATGTTTTTGTTTTAAAAACCCGAGTTGCCAATCAACATCAGAAGCTAGAAAAACATAAACAATCTTATTTTCCTTTTTAAGCTTACGAAGCAAAAATGAATGTCTCATCCAGAAGAGGAGCGGGAAATAAATCTAAAGGTATTAAAACAGAATATTTAAATCAACAAATGGTCAAAGAAACTTTTAACTAATGTGGAAATAACTTTTTCTAATTCAATTCAAGTTGTAAAAGATCCAAACAGTAAATACACTGTTTACATAAGATTATTGAAGCCACTTGACAACAAGGCATCTAAATGTGAAGCCCTTCATCGCCCCCTGGTGGCAGGCTGTTGTATCTGCCCCCCTTCTCCATGTTAGCAGATGGTACATGGACCCAACATGATTTAAAGTAAACCTTGCATTAAGGTTTGTCAGAGTTTCTTTAATTCCAAGTCGTTCTTATCTCTGTTTGTGTAAACGTGATCGCTGACACCATCAGACAACGACTACAACAGCTGTTGCCACGGTTACACAGCAAAGGAAAGGTAAAGACATCTTGTTTGTGTTAAATCCCGACGTGAGCGATCTGAAGAAGAAAAGTCTGACACAAGTTGTGTCCTCTGCAGGATGAACTCTGACCTCATCGAGCCACGAGACAAACCAGCTACTGGTCAGAGGAGGAGGAGCTCTGGATTTGATTGGTCCGGGGCAGCGACCAATCGATTAACACTCCTGTGTCCCAGCCGTGATGCAGACGGACAGAGGGACAGTTTCCTGCTGTGATGAATGTACTGACAACTTCTGCCTTTTTTATTTGTTTTTATTTTGTCTCCATTGTTTGTATTTACTCTATGAAGTAAAACTGTGGGACGCCGTGCACGTTACTGACACACACACACACACACACACACACACACACACACACACACACACACACACACACACACACACACACACACACACACACACACACACACACACACACACACACACACACACACACACACACACACACACACACACACACACACACCCAAAGCCAGTTGTCGACGTTGTGTTGAGTTTCATTGATCTTGAAGAAACTGTTGGACAATAAAACTGTTTCTTTCACATCAGTTTTACAACTTTTACTGCTGCTTTAGTTCTACTATAGATATAAATACTCATTTACTTAATAAATGATCAACGTGAGGGTATTAATACTATATATATAACATCTACTATTTTTAACCAATGTGCCTCAAACGTTCTCTCGTTCCAGCTTCTTGGTTTTGTATCAAGTTTAATAATTTGTGGTTTTGGATTCTTGGACAGTTTCTTTCTTGCTACATGTAAATGTCAGGATGTGAATTAATAAAAGTTACTGACTGGATACGTGATGAAATAGTAAAAAGTAAAAATAAGAGAGCTGAACGGTTCCTAGTGGTTTGTTTGGTTGTGTGGTTCCACTTTAACCAGCAGGTGTCACTGTGGTTCCTCTGGTGAAGGGACGAGATTCAAACACTGATGAAACTCTGTCTCTATGGTAACGCGCCAAATTCAAACTCACTTTATAATAAATGAGCTCATGTATGAACACACATTTCACACAGGAGCTAACGTGCACGTCCAGAAGCGATGAACCAATCACCAGGCTCGACACAGTGACCAGTGATGCTGGTGTTCTGGCTCCAATGTTGGCGGCTGTCATGGCGTCCATCTTTATAAAGGGACTGGAAACAATAAAGTCTCAATAGATTTATTAATAAAAGAACAAAATTATCAACAGCTAAGTGATTTTTTTAATTCATACCTTTAATGAATAGTTCAGGGGGAAACTACATTCTGGATTCTACTCGGTCACAGTTCAGTTTGAGAAACTTTCAGCTCAAACATATAAACGGTCTCTAAAGTTTTCAGTTCAACACGGAGCCAAGAGGCACAGACAGTGTTTCCCATAGAGGAGGAGATCAGAGGGAGAGCTTTTTTTTAAACAGAACAGGTTCCATTTCTTAAAGAATATAAAATAACACACATTAGAAATCACACAAGGGGTTTACCTCATCAAGTGGGTGTGTGAAAACACAGGCTTGGTCAAAAAAATCCTATACAGTTTCCAAAAACAGTTATTTTTAATTAAAGGAGATCTTTACAAATTTAAGTGCAATGACATTAAACATGTCAAACATTAAACATTTAACATGTCAACACAACATTTGCTCACTTTCAGTGAACAGCAATCCAGCACAGCTGAAGAGTCACCCGCAGGCGGCCGAGGCAGTAGGCCAGTAGGCTATTGAGTTTCAGTGTTGTCCATGAACGAGTTCAAAAGAACGCGTTCATTGAACACGTTCATTTTTATGAGAACGTTGAACTAAACGCAACTTAATGACAAATAATGAATTTGAACGGTAAACACGTTCATATTATCTGAGGTCAAGCTGAAACGTTACGTAATGTTTTCCTTCTCCTGAGCAGAGACGCTGTCTGAAACGAATGCTAGCACCATGTCGTTGTGATCGTTGTTGTGTTTATTTGAAATGAAATGCAGTCTTACAGGGCAAAATACCGTCTGAAAGTTGCAATTCCGTTTTTCAACTTTTTTTTGTTGAGGGGGGGGGGGTCTTGCATAGAGCGCCAAATATGCTAGGGCCGCCCCTGGGTAGCGCAGTGATTCTCTGTATGTGTGCCCCCCCCGCGACAAAGTGTCCTCTTTTTTACAAACTCAAATCTGGTCACCCTAATTAACCACAACATTAGCGCTGAAAACATTACGTCGCAACTGGTTCGACTTTTCCTAAACTAACAATAACTCACGAAGTCCGTGATTTCAGAGCCTTTCCAGCTGTTTACTGACGTTTTTCATGTTTAATGAAGAGAGAGGGGGAGAGAGATACAGGCAGAGAGACAGACAGACAGGCAGACAGACAGACAGGCAGACAGACAGACAGACAGACAGACAGACAGACAGACAGACAGACAGACAGACAGACAGACAGACAGACAGACAGACAGACAAGCAGGCAGACAGACAGACAGACAGACAGACAGACAGACAGGCAGGCAGACAGACAGACAGACAGGCAGACAGACAGGCAAGCAGACAGACAGGCAGGCAGACAGACAGACAGACAGACAGACAGGCAGGCAGACAGGCAGACAGACAGGCAAGCAGACAGACAGGCAGGCAGAGAATTTAAAGGCAGTTTTACTGTTCTACAAATTAGACTAGTTTTGTTTCATTTAAAATCGTAATTATTGAAATGAAAGGTAGATCTTAAGTTGAGCTGCGTGAGGTATATATTGTGGTATATTATAATGCTGCTTATACTTCAACTCTGTCAGAAAACAGTAAACAAAAATGTGTGTACTGTGTTGTCAGCTTTATAGAGATTATGTAAGTCACTCTTGATTATTATGCACAAAATTGATTTATCTCAATCTACAAAATTTGCAGCATAATGCCAAGAAAAGACAGACTCCAAAAGCAGAAGGACAGGGAACTGCAGCAAGCAGCTCAGGGTAGCAGCTCTCTTTTATATTGGATCAGGCCATCAACTAGTAAAACAAATGAGGGAGAATCAGTAAGTTTTTATTTATTTATCATTATTATTTTTAATTTCATAAATAATTTTGGCGATGGGTGCCCTTTTTTTTTGGTTTGAGCACCTGCCCCCCAAAATGTCTGTGCACGTGCCTGCTGTCGCGCATATTTTTCGCGAACAGTGAACTTTACGATCAGTTTTCATATGTTGAATGTGCACGTTAGGGAACGTCATCCACTCTGTGCAGCATCTAACACTGCAGTGACAATTGCCTTGCCTTCCGTTACTTTACACCCCTGACGCACACATACACAATGAAAGATACAGAGCGTTCCTTAATAACATACTTTTTAATCTTTGGGTTTAGGGGAAAGGAGCAAGTCTCATCAAGTCAAAAGGCTCAAGTCCAAGTGAAGTCACGAGTCATTGATGTCCAAGTCCAAGTCGAGTTGCAAGTCTCTTTACATTTTGTCAAGTCGAGTCTAAAGTCATCACATTCATGACTCGAGTCTGACTCGAGTCCACACCTCTGGGTAGCTGGTATCCATTGTTGCAAGTACTGCAAATGCAAGGGAGGCAATAGTAAAAATCCTATCACTGAATGAGCTCTCATCATCATCCCCATACCTGGACTCCTACCAGTACCTGGACCTGAAGTGTTACCTTGCAACACAGGGAATAAACCTGCTGTTTTGTATTTTTCACTTTAAGTTAACGTTCCAATGATAACAGCAACACACACACACATCCACCCTGGACATCTACAGAGACACAATTAGAAATATCAAACCAGAATTCTTTCACTTTAAACATTGTGATCACCTCAGAAAATCTGTAGCTTCAAGAGTTTATATGTACGCATATTTAATGAGATATTGCCTTATTTGCATATATTATTAAATTTTTGAGACAAAGTGTAATACAAAAAGTATTTCTCTTAATATGAACATTAATCTGGTAGATTTGATGAGGATATCTATAAAGGAAAAAAAAGTCCCATTCACCTGTAGTGTGATAATAGTGTCACCTGTAGTGGTCTTGTTCAGGACTTTCGTCCAGGATAGAGATTTTGGCACACATCCCACGTTGTTCAGTGGGGTCATATTAGTCTATAACAGTTGAGATATTCTCCGCTAAATGAAGTGCATACAAATCTTTCCCAGGACCTAGACTAATAGATAATAACCCTGAGGGAGATGAGTGAATACACAGAGCTTCAGCCAGAGAGGATTTACAATGCAAAGCAGCCAGAAACATGGAAGAGGAGTTCAGATACGATCAGATCTATCTGCACAGTGAGATGCATCCATAAATACATGAGAAAAAATTGTTGTTTGCATCTTTGCCTTTTTGCATAAAGAGTTCAACAGAACACTCTTGTCTGTAGAGGAGGAGGAAATGGAGTTACATTTCCTCCTAGAGGAGGAGGAAATGGAGTTACATTTCCTCCTCCTCTACAGACAAGAGTTCAACAGAACACTCTTGTCTGTAGCAGAGGAGGAGCTGGAGTTACATTTCCCTAAAGCTGCACTAGAGCTGGATCAGTTAGGTGTTGGTGGAGGACACTGGGACAGACAGTCCACCGAGCAGCATCAGGATGGACCGGATCCTCTTTGGTGTCTTGTGTCTCTCAGGTCAGTGAATTTAACTGTTTGTATGATGTCTAACAGGAAATCTGAATATAGAGATTAATTTGAGTTCTCATATATAACAACGATAACTGGTTTCCTCCTCAGGGTGCCTCACCTTCTCCACCTGCCTCCTCCACCAGTACCACTTTGTGTCTGAAGCAAAGACTTGGACTGAAGCTCAGAGCTACTGCAGAGAGAAGTACACCGACCTGGCCACTGTGGGAAACGCTGAAGAAATGAAGAAACTGAAAGACACAGTTTCTGCTGCTGGTCACAGGTCTCAGGTTTGGATCGGCCTGTACAGTCATGTGGACTGGAAGTGGTCAGATGGGTTCAACCAGAGTGGAGCTGAATACAGGAACTGGAAACCTGGTGACCCAAACTATTATAGAGCCAATCAGCTCTGTGTGGTAATGACTAGACAAGGAAAATGGTTTGATTTGTACTGCCATGGAACGCTTCCATTTGTCTGCTACAATGGTAATGTTGTGCTTTATATTGATCTTTACGATACAACATCATGTTTAAGATATGATTTTGAAATCCATTGTGTGATCTCAACAATCCCTCTTTTGTTCTCAGACTCAGCTGCAGGAGGATTCGAGTTTGTGAATACAGGAAAGACTTGGTCTGAGGCTCAGAAGCACTGCAGAGAACACTTCACAGATCTGGCCACTGTGAGGAACGAAGCTGACAACGAAGAGATAAAGAACTTGAAACCCTATGGCCTGGCATGGATCGGTTTGTACGGAGATCCTCAGATTTACTGGTCCGACGGGAGTAACTTCTCTTTCAGCTCCTGGTCCCCGGGTGTCAACCCACTTGGCTCGATGAAATTCGTATGTGGTGTTGCAGATTTGAACGAGGGAGGAAAATGGAGATTCATTTCCTGTGAAGAAAGCAAACCATTTGTCTGCTACAGCATGGAACAGCGCGGCTGGTGCTTCCTTGAGTGAGAGAGAGAGAGAACACATCCTGACATCAGAAAAACAGTAATTGTCTCAATAGTGATTCTAATAACGTTAATGCATTAATGAATATTTGGATGATGTTGGTTTTGACTACTGTTTCTTTACAGTGAGAGAAACTAGAAATGTCTTGTGATGTACTTGTGTGTTATCACTTCATGAATCTGCTCTGTGATGATTCTTCAACACAAACAGACACTTTGGATCATTTAGACTCCGCCTGGTTTCAGACTCCTTCTGTATCTTTTCATTACTGTTTTGCATTTTGCATTTCACTTTTTACTTCACTTTTTACTTCACTTTTTATATCTTTTATCTTTTATATAGATATTATTATGTCTAAATAAATGTTACTTTGTATACATTTTAGAAAAAGTGAGTAAATAAGAAGTAAATAGTGAGTAAATAATAATCTCTTTTTTATTGTTTTTTTTCTTATGTGTGGTGTATTTATTGTGTTTTTATGTATCTATGTTCATTGTATGCATCAATAACCAGAGCAAATTCCAGGTAGGTGTAAACCTACTTGGCAATAAATACCTTCTGGTTCTGGTTCTGGTTCTGATTCTGATAATCCTCCTCGTGAACGAGATCTCAGGTCTTAGCTCTCAGCTGTTTGTTTAGTCAGATTTAAAAGCAAAATTGCAAAGAAAACATTAATAATTCACTGGTGTTGGGTTTATGGAAACTCCTGTCTTATAGAAAATAGATTGGTAAGATTAAGTAGATAGACAAAAATGTGTAAATGTATAAATGCATCAATAAATATATGTATATGCTACATAAATAAGTGACTTATGTGTTCTTCTATTTTCTTTTTGATATAAAATACCTTGAGCAGCACACATTAGTAGCCTCATTAAATATATGTATTGAAATAGTGACCAGCTGTGTTACCAAAGTCCTCATATCTCCAAACATGACCAGCAAATTATAACTTTTAATGGACATTTTCCTTCTTGATAAACTTTGACATCAGGTCCATAGTGAACAAATCAATTCACACGGCAGTATTGATCATCATATCTGCAAGGGGCAGGCTTTTTAGGCTATTTATTTAATCATTGAAATTAAAATGATAATGTTAGATTGCTTTGGTAATAAATACACTAAAAATATATTTAACAATAATATTTCACAGCTCATTAGAGAACACATGAGGTACAGAAACATAAAATAAACTGAACTCTTGGTTATTTTGTCTTGTTGGTTCTCTGAGTGAAGAGACGGCCTCTCCACTCTATTACATATTCTATAAATCTGGGGAATAATCCCCGGCTCTCAGGTGCGTCGACATTAACCAGCGTGCCCGGCCACGCCCTGCAGGTCACCTGTAAAACACCTGTGCTGCCGTGGAGTCCATTGATAGTTTGATTGACACATGTCTCTGAGACGCCTCACAGCGCCATTCTCAGGTGCAGCTGTGACACATGTCTGCTTTGCAGGCTCGGATGTGTCCTGAGCAGGGCCGGCCCTAGCACATTTGGCGCTCTAGGCAAGCTTCACTCCTGGCGCCCCCCCCCCCCAAAAAAAAAAAAAATATTTTTTCAAAACGATTTTCCACAAAAACTTAAAAAATTATGTCTTTCTTCGTCGAAGTTGCTTGGACACACACACTCTAACCATAAGCCTCAATGTGCTAGCATGTTCTGACAACACCGTTTTCGATTTTTGGCTCATTTTACCCTAATGTTAATACCACAGCAACAAAGTATATCTGTAGAATACAGCATGAATGGAGCAGCAATAACGACATGGAGCCTTCAGTTCCTCATCCAGACTGCATCTTATTCAAAATAAACACAATTTACAAGCATTTCTCTGAGTGTAACTGCATTTTAAAGTGCATAAAACATACATTCAATTGTTATGGTGTCTCTTTACTTCAAACATTATCACTCATAAAGAAATATAAACATTTACTATATAGACCTATTGAACATTGGCTTATAACTGGTCTTTATAAGGCACAATAACAATACATGACTTAATAACAGAGTCTGTTTGTGTCGGAGCTGAACTACACCCTGTCTAAAGTAAACAATATACTATCTCGACCCGCCTGCAAGACGAAGCGCAGGTAAAATAAACACCTATACAGGCGAATGTAGCCCCGCCCACCTATTGGCGCGAGTGTCCCACTGCACAGCGAAGTTTCTAAGTTTTTTCCAGTCTAAGAAGACAATCAAAACGATATCAATATGTCTCAATGCCACTCGTGGTGATCAAGCGAAGCTTTAGGAGCTAACGTAGGTGACTCCGCCCACTACTGACCCGTAGAATACAGGATGAATGCAGCAGCAATGAAGACACGGAGCATCCAGTTCCTCATCCAGACCATAGATATATATAAAGAGTTTAAGTGTTTATATCTATGATCCAGACTGCATCTGGCATGTGGGAGGACGTTCCCCCCAGAGAGACAGTCCGGGGTGCAACTGCTCCCGTGCCAAACGTTCCACCTGAGTGCTGCGGTCCTTTACTGATATTTCTCTAATGAAACATAAACCACGTGACTATCACGTATATAAGTAGGAATAATCTTTAATTACTGTTAAAGTCATTAAATACAATATTTTGGGGCATACCACATATAGAAGGGGGCGCAAAAATTATTTTTTTTATATATAGATTTTATTTTTTTTTGCTGGGCGCAGTTTTTGGCGCCCCCTCTGAGTGGCGCCCTAGGCAACCGCCTGAAGGTGCTTTACGCACAGTACTGGCCCGAGGACGCAGGTGCGCTGTATGGAGACACTGAGGTTGAGTCGCTTTAACATCACCAACCCGCCCGCAGTCATACGGGCCAACAGGAAACACAGAGACTCGGAGGAAAAGACATCCCCGATGAACTGATGGAGTGACTTGTTGCTGTCAACAGCATTCCTATTGCGAGTGCTGAATGTGAGCGCGGATTTTTCGCAAATGAACTTAATTTACACTCCCAACCGTTCCTCTCTGCTCACATCCACCATATCATCTTTACTCTTCCTAAATCTTGTTGGACCACCCCCCCTGGCTAAATTCAATCCAGTCCCGTACGTGAGGTCGTGGGTGGCCAAAGGACACAGAACTGCCACAGACACACGCAGTAAGACCTCCGGGAGGAGGAGGAGAATCCGGACATGGTCGTGATGTGGGGTGTTCTGGACTAAATATGATGAGCATACTGTCTATTAATAGGCCGCCGTGCAAATCTTTAAATAATAATAATGGAAGATTTATGTGATTTATTGTAAGCTTTGAACTTTTATTTTTTATGTTTTACAAGTTAGATCTATGTTGAGAAATGAATTGCTGACTGTAAGTCCCACCTGTGTTGATGTGGGCATTTGCCTGTGCTGTATAGCCTAAAATAATTGTAAATTATTGTCATAAAATTTATACCATGGATATTAATTGAAATTAAGGCTTGTAAGTCCCACAGCATTGTCAGTGGGCATTTGCATGTTTTTTTCAGCACCGTTCCGTTCCGGGACCTGTGTCCGTCTCGTCATCCCTGCGCTGTCATATGTACTTTGCGTTCCGGCACCTTGTGATTTACAAATTAAGCACTGCTGTCCACCAACGTTCACCATCCAACCTGACGGACCTGGAGAGGATCTGCAAGGAAGAATGTCAGAGGATCCCCAAATCCAGGTGTGAAAAACTTGTTGCATCATTCCCAAGAAGACTCATGGCTGTACTAGATCAAAAGGTTCTACTCAATACTGAGCAAAGGGTCTGAATACTTATGACCATGTGATATTTCAGTTTTTCTTTTTTAATAAATTTGCAAAAATTTCTACATTTCTGTTTTTTTCTGTCAAGATGGGGTGCTGAGTGAACATTAATGAGAAATAAAATGAACTTTTTTGATTTTAGCAAATGGCTCTAATGAAACAGAGTGAAAAGTTTAAAGGGGTCAGAATACTTTCTGTACCCACTGTATGTTTATAAACAGCAGTGGCATGGCCACCCTGTACCTTGCACATGTTTAAATTAAAAACATGAATATATGAACCTGTGTAATATTTGAATAGCTTAGTATTGAATGCACAATATCAGGGTAGTTATGTTTATACATGGCACTAGGCCCAGTTTAATATAAAACACAGTTTTATACAATATATATAGTAGGGGGTCCCTGCTCCATCTCTCCACCTGTTTGGGGGTCCTTGGCCTGAAACACGTTGAAGACCCCTGCCCTAGAGGACAGAGGACAGAGGACCAGAGTGAGACAGAGACATGTCAACCAAGTCGTCTGCACACGTGTGTGTGTCTGCGACAAAAGCATCTGTTTGTGTGTCTGTCTCTGACCTGGTGCTGCGTCCAGGCCGCCGGGATGTCAGGTCGTCCTCGGTCCCTCAGGACGATGTCCCTCATGCTGTCCACACACAGCTGCTCACACACCTGAGAGGAGAAGGCCGGCTCGTAGCTGTCCACCTCTGCAGCAGCACAACACACACACACACACACAAACACACACACACACACACAGACGCACAGACAGACAGACACACACACACAGACACAGACACACACACACACTTAGAAACATCCTCAAACAGAAATGATTCACAGTCTGGACCACAGGTTGAAGTCGAGGACCACCCTGGGGCCGTCGGGGGGGCCTGAGGGGCCACAGGACCTCCCAGACTCACTGCACACTTTACCTGCTGAGAGGGAAGATCAAAGGAAACGTTAGGAGCTCCTGTCTTTGTTCTTTCTTTCCTTCACCTCCTTCACCTCCTTCACCTCCTTGACCTCCTTCACCTCCTTCTGTCTATCTCCCCAGCTGCCTCTTTGCCCCCCCCCCCCCCATTCACCATATCCACGCAGTAACAGTATCAAGGATAATGACATTTAATGCAATTAGAATTAGCATCAGAGCTCCTCAGCACAGACTCACAGAGCTGATAACATGTCTGCATCACACTGCTGAGACTCTAGTAAACGTCTTGTTGTTACGTTATCCCTCCTCTGACCTGCAGGTGGTGCTGTGGCACGACCACAGTAGCGATGAGGGTCGTCTCTCTTCCTCAGGTACTGGCTGGTGGAGCATTGGAGCAAGTAGATTAAAAGTTATTAGTAACTTTTGAGTATGGATTTAATTAATTATTAATAGTCCCAGCCAAGTTTTTACTAATTTATTATTAATAAAAAATGTAATGGAATAAGTGATTTAACTGATCTGGAAACTGAAGTGAACATGATACAAACCACATCCACACACTTCTTCTTCTTCTTCTTCTTCTTCTTCTTCTTCTTCTTCTTCTTCTTCTTCTTCTTCTTCTTCTTCTTCTTCTTCTTCTTCTTCTTCTTCTTCTTCTTCTTCTTCTTCTGTGTATTGGGGCTGGAACCAACGTCCAGGTGCATTACTGTTGCTGTACCCCCCCCCCTTCTCTCTGTGTGGATGGAGCCTGAGTTTTGTGTGTCTGTCTTCAGGCTGGTGTGTGAATGGACGTGTGTGTCCTGTTCCCACGCTCCGACCCTCAGACACTGTGAACTGATTAAAGAGACGTGATTGGCTGAGCAGGATGTCTCTCTGATGTCTCAGTGACTCATTTGTCTGATTCACTTAAATCTTCTTTTCATGTTTCTGTCTTTGACCGCAGTCACAACCTGTGAGTTCTGGTTTGTCAGCTGACCTGAGGTCTGTGCTGCGGAGACGTCAGGACGTCCTCAACAGACACTGAGGGTCTGGTCCATGTCCCGTCTGTGAACATGGAGGTTTCACAAGTATCACAGAACAGCAGCCTTACGGCTCAACAAGGCCAGAGGTGAGTAGAGTCGACTCCATGAGATCTGGAGTTCCAAACAACATCAACACAAAGATAATAACAAAGATAATAACCCTGAGAGACATGAGTGAATACACAGAGCTCCTGCCAGAGAGGATTTACAATGCAAAGCAGCCAGTAACATGGAAGAGGAGTTCAGATACGATCAGATCTATCTGCACAGTGACATGCATCCAGAAATACATGAGAAAAAATTGTTGTTTGCATCTTTGCCTTTTTGCATAAAGAGTTCAACAGAACACTCTTGTGTGTAGCAGAGGAGGAAATGGAGTTACATTTCCCTAAAGCTGCACTAGAGCTGGATCAGTTAGGTGTTGGTGGAGGACACTGGGACAGACAGTCCACCGAGCAGCATCAGGATGGACCGGATCCTCTTTGGTGTCTTGTGTCTCTCAGGTCAGTGAATTTAACTGTTTGTATGATGTCTAACAGGAAATATGAATATAGAGATTAATTTGAGTCCTCATATATAACAACAATAACTGGTTTCGTCCTCAGGGTGCCTCACCTTCTCCACCTGCCTCCTCCACCAGTACCACTTTGTGTCTGAAGCAAAGACTTGGACTGAAGCTCAGAGCTACTGCAGAGAGAAGTACACCGACCTGGCCACTGTGGGAAACGCTGAAGAAATGAAGAAACTGAACGACACAGTTTCTGCTGCTGGTCACAGGTCTCAGGTTTGGATCGGCCTGTACAGTCATGTGGACTGGAAGTGGTCAGATGGGTTCAACCAGAGTGGAGCTGAATATAGGAACTGGAACGATCACCAACCAAACTATTATAATGCCAATGAGCTCTGTGTGGGAATGACTAGACAAGGAAAATGGTTTGATTTTTTCTGCCATGGAACGCTTCCATTTGTCTGCTACAGAGGTAATGTTGTGCTTTATATTGATCTTTACGATACAACATCATGTTTAAGATATGATTTTTTAATCCATTGTGTGATCTCAACAATCCCTCTTTTGTTCTCAGACTCAGCTGCAGGAGGATTCGAGTTTGTGCGAGTGTATACACTAAAGAATTGGTCTGAGGCTCAGAAGCACTGCAGAGAACACGCCACAGATCTGGCCACTGTGACGAACGAAGCTGACAACAACAAGATAAAGAACTTGATACCCGATGGCCTTTGGGCATGGATCGGTTTGTACGGAGATCCTCAGATTTACTGGTCCGACGGAAGTAACTTCTCTTTCAGCTCCTGGTTCCCTGGTTTCAACCCACTTGGCTCGATGGAAGTCGGATGTGGTGTTGCAGATTTGGAGAATGGAGGAAAATGGAAATTAATTTCCTGTGAAGATAGAAAACCTTTTGTCTGCTACAGCATGGAACAGCGCGGCTGGTGCTTCCTTGAGTGAGAGAGAGAGAGAGAACACATCCTGACATCAGAAAAACAGTAATTGTCTCAATAGTGATTCTAATAACGTTAATGCATTAATGAATATTTGGATGATGTTTGTTTTGACTATTGTTTCTTTACAGTGAGAGAAACTAGAAATGTCTTGTGATGTACTTGTGTGTTATCACTTCATGAATCTGCTCTGTGATGATTCTTCAACACAAACAGACACTTTGGATCATTTAGACTCCGCCTGGTTTCAGACTCCTTCTGTATCTTTTTGTTACTGTTTTGCATTTTGCATTTCACTTTTTACTTCACTTTTTACTTCACTTTTTATATCTTTTATCTTTTATATATTTTATATAGATATGTTTATGTCTAAATAAATGTTACTTTGTATACATTTTAGAAAAAGTGAGTAAATAAGAAGTAAATAGTGAGTAAATAATAATCTCTTTTTTATTGTTTTTTTTCTTATGTGTGGTGTATTTATTGTGTTTTTATGTTTCTATGTTCATTGTATGCATCAATAACCAGAGCAAATTCCAGGTAGGTGTAAACCTACTTGGCAATAAATACCTTCTGGTTCTGGTTCTGGTTCTGATTCTGGTTCTGGTTCTGGTTCTGATTCTGATAATCCTCCTGGTGAACGAGATCTCAGCTCTTAGCTCTCAGCTGTTTGTTTTGTCAGATTTAAAAGCAAAATTGCAAAGAAAACATTAATAATTCACTGGTGTTGGGTTTATGGAAACTCCTGTCTTATAGAAAATAGATTGGTAAGATTAAGTAGATAGACAAAAATGTGTAAATGTATAAATGCATCAATAAATATATGTAAAATAAAAAGTGACTTATGTGTTCTTCTATTTTCTTTTTGATATAAAATACCTTGAGCAGCACACATTAGTAGCTTCATTAAATATATGTATTGAAATAGTGACCAGCTGTGTTACCAAAATCCTCATATCTCCAAACATGACCAGCGAATTATAACTTTTAATGGACATTTTCCTTCTTGGTAAACTTTGACATCAGGTCCATAGTGAACAAATCAATTCACACGGCAGCATTCATCATCATATCTGCAAGGGGCAGGATTTTGAGGCTATTTATTTGATCATTAAAATGAAATGATAATGTTAGATTGGTAATAAATATAATAAAAATATATTTAACAATAATATTTCACAGCTCATTAGAGAACACATGAGGTACAGAAACATAAAATAAACCGAACTCTTGGTTATTTTGTCGTGTTGGTTCTCTGAGTGAAGAGACGGCCTCTCCACTCTATTACATATTCTATAAATCTGGGGAATAATCCCCGGCTCTCAGGTGCGTCGACATTAACCAGCGTGCCCGGCCACGCCCTGCAGGTCACCTGTAAAACACCTGTGCTGCCGTGGAGTCCATTGATAGTTTGATTGACACATGTCTCTGAGACGCCTCACAGCGCCATTCTCAGGTGCAGCTGTGACACATGTCTTTGCAGGCTCGGATGTGTCCTGAGCAGGGCCGGCCCTAGCACATTTGGCGCTCTAGGCAAGCTTCACTCCTGGCGCCCCCCCCCCCCCCCCAAAAAAAAAAAAAAAATATTTTTTCAAAACGATTTTCCACAAAAACTTAAAAAATTATGTCTTTCTTCGTCGAAGTTGCTTGGACACACACACTCTAACCATAAGCCTCAATGTGCTAGCATGTTCTGACAACACTGTTTTCGATTTTTGGCTCATTTTACCCTAATGTTAATACCACAGCAACAAAGTATATCTGTAGAATACAGCATGAATGGAGCAGCAATAACGACATGGAGTCTTCAGTTCCTCATCCAGACTGCATCTTATTCAAATTAAACACAATTTACAAGCATTTCTCTGAGTGTAACTGCATTTTAAAGTGCATAAAACATACATTCAATTGTTATGGTGTCTCTTAACTTCAAACATTATCACTCATAAAGAAATATAAACATTTACAATATAGACCTATTGAACATTGGCTTATAACTGGTCTTTATAAGGCACAATAACAATACATGACTTAATTACAGAGTCTGTTTGTGTTGGAGCTGAACTACACCCTGTCTAAAGTAAACAATATACTATCTCGACCCGCCTGCAAGACGACGCGCAGGTAAAATAAACACCTATACAGGCGAATGTAGCCCCGCCCACCTATTGGCGTGAGTGTCCCACTGCACAGCGAAGTTTCTACGTTTTTTCCAGTCTAAGTAGACAATCAAAACGATATCAATATGTCTCAATGACACTCGTGGTGATCAAGCGAAGCTTAAGGAGCTAACGTAGGTGACTCCGCCCACTACTAACCCGTAGAACACAGGATGAATGCAGCAGCAATGAAGACACGGAGCATCCAGTTCCTCATCCAGACCATAGATATATATAAAGAGTTTAAGTGTTTATATCTATGATCCAGACTGCATCTGGCATGTGGGAGGACGTTCCCCCCAGAGAGACAGTCCGGGGTGCAACTGCTCCCGTGCCAAACGTTCCACCTGAGTGCTGCGGTCCTTTACTGATATTTCTCTAATGAAACATAAACCACGTGACTATCACGTATATAAGTAGGAATAATCTTTAATTACTGTTGAAGTCATTAAATACAATATTTTGGGGCATACCACATATAGAAGGGGGCGCAAAAATTATTTTTTTTATATATAGATTTTATTTTTTTTTGCTGGGCGCAGTTTTTGGCACCCCCCTCTGAGTGGCGCCCTAGGCAACCGCCTGAAGGTGCTTTACGCACAGTACTGGCCCGAGGACGCAGGTGCGCTGTATGGAGACACTGAGGTTGAGTCGCTGTGCCAGCGCTTTAACATCACCAACCCGCCCGCAGTCATACGGGCCTACAGGAAACACAGAGACTCGGAGGAAAAGACATCCCCGATGAACTGATGGAGCGACTTGTTGCTGTCAACAGCATTCCTATTGCGAGTGCTGAATGTGAGCGCGGATTTTTCGCAAATGAACTTAATTTACACTCCCAACCGTTCCTCTCTGCTCACATCCACCATATCATCTTTACTCTTCCTAAATCTTGTTGGACCCCCCCCCTGGCTAAATTCAATCCCGTACGTGAGGTCGTGGGTGGCCAAAGGACACAGAACTGCCACAGACACACGCAGTAAAACCCGAAACAGGGAGGAGGAGAATCCGGACATGGTCGTGATGTGGGGTGTTTTGGACTAAATATGATGAGCATACTGTCTATTAATAGGCCGCCGTGCAAATCTTTAAATAATAATAATGGAAGATTTATGTGATTTATTGTAAGCTTTGAACTTTTATTTTTTATGTTTTACAAGTTAGATCTATGTTGAGAAATTAATTGCTGACTGTAAGTCCCACCTGTGTTGATGTGGGCATTTGCCTGTGCTGTATAGCCTAAAATAATTGTAAATTATTGTCATAACATTTATACCATGGATATTAATTGAAATTAAGGCTTGTAAGTCCCACAGCATTGTCAGTGGGCATTTGCATGTTTTTTTCAGCACCGTTCCGTTCCGGGACCTGTGTCCGTCTCGTCATCCCTGCGCTGTCATACGTACTTTGCGTTCCGGCACCTTGTGATTTACAAATTAAGCACTGCTGTCCACCAACGTTCACCATCCAACCTGACGGACCTGGAGAGGATCTGCAAGGAAGAATGTCAGAGGATCCCCAAATCCAGGTGTGAAAAACATGTTGCATCATTCCCAAGAAGACTCATGGCTGTACTAGCTCAAAAGGTTCTACTCAATACTGAGCAAAGGGTCTGAATACTTATGACCATGTGATATTTCAGTTTTTCTTTTTTAATAAATTTGCAAAAATTTCTACATTTCAGTTTTTTTCTGTCAAGATGGGGTGCTGAGTGAACATTGATGAGAAATAAAATGAACTTTTTTGATTTTAGCAAATGGCTGCAATGAAACAGAGTGAAAAGTTTAAAGGGGTCTGAATACTTTCCGTACCCACTGTATGTTTATAAACAGCAGTGGCATGGCCCCCCTGTACCTTGCACATGTTTAAATTAAAAACATGAATATATGAACCTGTGTAATATTTGAATAGCTTAGTATTGAATGCACAATATCAGGGTAGTTATGTTTATACATGGCACTAGGCCCAGTTTAATATAAAACACAGTTTTATACAATATATATAGTAGGGGGTCCCTGCTCCATCTCTCCACCTGTTTGGGGGTCCTTGGCCTGAAACACGTTGAAGACCCCTGCCCTAGAGGACAGAGGACAGAGGACAGAGGACAGAGGACCAGGGTGAGACAGAGACATGTCAACCAAGTCGTCTGCACACGTGTGTGTGTCTGCGACAAAAGCATCTGTTTGTGTGTCTGTCTCTGACCTGGTGCTGCGTCCAGGCCGCCGGGATGTCAGGTCGTCCTCGGTCCCTCAGGACGATGTCCCTCATGCTGTCCACACACAGCTGCTCACACACCTGAGAGGAGAAGGCCGGCTCGTAGCTGTCCACCTCTGCAGCAGCACAACACACACACACACACACAAACACACACACACACACACAGACGCACAGACAGACAGACAGACACACACACACAGACACAGACACACACACACACTTAGAAACATCCTCAAACAGAAATGATTCACAGTCTGGACCACAGGTTGAAGTCGAGGACCACCCTGGGGCCGTCGGGGGGGCCTGAGGGGCCACAGGACCTCCCAGACTCACTGCACACTTTACCTGCTGAGAGGGAAGATCAAAGGAAACGTTAGGAGCTCCTGTCTTTGTTCTTTCTTTCCTTCACCTCCTTCACCTCCTTCACCTCCTTGACCTCCTTCACCTCCTTCTGTCTATCTCCCCAGCTGCCTCTTTGCCCCCCCCCCCCCCATTCACCATATCCACGCAGTAACAGTATCAAGGATAATGACATTTAATGCAATTAGAATTAGCATCAGAGCTCCTCAGCACAGACTCACAGAGCTGATAACATGTCTGCATCACACTGCTGAGACTCTAGTAAACGTCTTGTTGTTACGTTATCCCTCCTCTGACCTGCAGGTGGTGCTGTGGCACGACCACAGTAGCGAAGAGGGTCGTCTCTCTTCCTCAGGTACTGGCTGGTGGAGCATTGGAGCAAGTAGATTAAAAGTTATTAGTAACTTTTGAGTATGGATTTAATTAATTATTAATAGTCCCAGCCAAGTTTTTACTAATTTATTATTAATAAAAAATGTAATGGAATAAGTGATTTAACTGATCTGGAAACTGAAGTGAACATGATACAAACCACATCCACACACTTCTTCTTCTTCTTCTTCTTCTTCTTCTTCTTCTTCTTCTTCTTCTTCTTCTTCTTCTTCTTCTTCTTCTTCTTCTTCTTCTTCTTCTTCTTCTTCTTCTTCTTCTTCTTCTTCTTCTTCTGTGTATTGGGGCTGGAACCAACGTCCAGGTGCATTACTGTTGCTGTACCCCCCCCCCTTCTCTCTGTGTGGATGGAGCCTGAGTTTTGTGTGTCTGTCTTCAGGCTGGTGTGTGAATGGACGTGTGTGTCCTGTTCCCACGCTCCGACCCTCAGACACTGTGAACTGATTAAAGAGACGTGATTGGCTGAGCAGGATGTCTCTCTGATGTCTCAGTGACTCATTTGTCTGATTCACTTAAATCTTCCTTTTCATGTTTCTGTCTTTGACCGCAGTCACAACCTGTGAGTTCTGGTTTGTCAGCTGACCTGAGGTCTGTGCTGCGGAGACGTCAGGACGTCCTCAACAGACACTGAGGGTCTGGTCCATGTCCCGTCTGTGAACATGGAGGTTTCACAAGTATCACAGAACAGCAGCCTTACGGCTCAACAAGGCCAGAGGTGAGTAGAGTCGACTCCATGAGATCTGGAGTTCCAAACAACATCAACACAAAGATAATAACAAAGATAATAACCCTGAGAGACATGAGTGAATACACAGAGCTCCTGCCAGAGAGGATTTACAATGCAAAGCAGCCAGAAACATGGAAGAGGAGTTCAGATACGATCAGATCTATCTGCACAGTGACATGCATCCAGAAATACATGAGAAAAAATTGTTGTTTGCATCTTTGCCTTTTTGCATAAAGAGTTCAACAGAACACTCTTGTCTGTAGCAGAGGAGGAAATGGAGTTACATTTCCCTAAAGCTGCACTAGAGCTGGATCAGTTAGGTGTTGGTGGAGGACACTGGGACAGACAGTCCACCGAGCAGCATCAGGATGGACCGGATCCTCTTTGGTGTCTTGTGTCTCTCAGGTCAGTGAATTTAACTGTTTGTATGATGTCTAACAGGAAATATGAATATAGAGATTAATTTGAGTCCTCATACATAACAACAATAACTGGTTTCCTCCTCAGGGTGCCTCACCTTCTCCACCTGCCTCCTCCACCAGTACCACTTTGTGTCTGAAGCAAAGACTTGGACTGAAGCTCAGAGCTACTGCAGAGAGAAGTACACCGACCTGGCCACTGTGGGAAACACTGAAGAAATGAAGAAACTGAACGACACAGTTTCTGCTGCTGGTCACAGGTCTCAGGTTTGGATCGGCCTGTACAGTCATGTGGACTGGAAGTGGTCAGATGGGTTCAACCAGAGTGGAGCTGAATATAGGAACTGGAAACATGATGAACCAAACTATTATAATGCCAATGAGCTCTGTGTGGGAATGACTAGACAAGGAAAATGGTTTGATTTTTTCTGCCATGGAACGCTTCCATTTGTCTGCTACAGAGGTAATGTTGTGCTTTATATTGATCTTTACGATACAACATCATGTTTAAGATATGATTTTTTAATCCATTGTGTGATCTCAACAATCCCTCTTTTGTTCTCAGACTCAGCTGCAGGAGGATTCGAGTTTGTGCGAGTGAATACAGCAAAGAATTGGTCTGAGGCTCAGAGGTACTGCAGAGAACACGCCACAGATCTGGCCACTGTGAGGAACGAAGCTGACAACAACAAGATAAAGAACTTGATACCCGATGGCCTTTGGGCATGGATCGGTTTGTACGGAGATCCTCAGATTTACTGGTCCGACGGAAGTAACTTCTCTTTCAGCTCCTGGTTCCCTGGTTTCAACCCACTTGGCTCGATGGAAGTCGGATGTGGTGTTGCAGATTTGGAGAATGGAGGAAAATGGAAATTAATTTCCTGTGAAGATAGAAAACCTTTTGTCTGCTACAGCATGGAACAGCGCGGCTGGTGCTTCCTTGAGTGAGAGAGAGAGAGAGAACACATCCTGACATCAGAAAAACAGTAATTGTCTCAATAGTGATTCTAATAACGTTAATGCATTAATGAATATTTGGATGATGTTGGTTTTGACTACTGTTTCTTTACAGTGAGAGAAACTAGAAATGTCTTGTGATGTACTTGTGTGTTATCACTTCATGAATCTGCTCTGTGATGATTCTTCAACACAAACAGACACTTTGGATCATTTAGACTCCGCCTGGTTTCAGACTCCTTCTGTATCTTTTCGTTACTGTTTTGCATTTTGCATTTCACTTTTTACTTCACTTTTTACTTCACTTTTTATATCTTTTATCTTTTATATATTTTATATAGATATGTTTATGTCTAAATAAATGTTACTTTGTATACATTTTAGAAAAAGTGAGTAAATAAGAAGTAAATAGTGAGTAAATAATAATCTCTTTTTTATTGTTTTTTTTCTTATGTGTGGTGTATTTATTGTGTTTTTATGTTTCTATGTTCATTGTATGCATCAATAACCAGAGCAAATTCCAGGTAGGTGTAAACCTACTTGGCAATAAATACCTTCTGGTTCTGGTTCTGATTCTGGTTCTGGTTCTGGTTCTGATTCTGATAATCCTCCTGGTGAACGAGATCTCAGCTCTTAGCTCTCAGCTGTTTGTTTTGTCAGATTTAAAAGCAAAATTGCAAAGAAAACATTAATAATTCACTGGTGTTGGGTTTATGGAAACTCCTGTCTTATAGAAAATAGATTGGTAAGATTAAGTAGATAGACAAAAATGTGTAAATGTATAAATGCATCAATAAATATATGTAAAATAAAAAGTGACTTATGTGTTCTTCTATTTTCTTTTTGATATAAAATACCTTGAGCAGCACACATTAGTAGCTTCATTAAATATATGTATTGAAATAGTGACCAGCTGTGTTACCAAAATCCTCATATCTCCAAACATGACCAGCGAATTATAACTTTTAATGAACATTTTCCTTCTTGGTAAACTTTGACATCAGGTCCATAGTGAACAAATCAATTCACACGGCAGCATTCATCATCATATCTGCAAGGGGCAGGCTTTTTAGGCTATTTATTTAATCATTGAAATTAAAATGATAATGTTAGATTGCTTTGGTAATAAATAAACTAAAAATATATTTAACAATAATATTTCACAGCTCATTAGAGAACACATGAGGTACAGAAACATCAAATAAACTGAACTCTTGGTTATTTTGTCGTGTTGGTTCTCTGAGTGAAGAGACGGCCTCTCCACTCTATTACATATTCTATAAATCTGGGGAATAATCCCCGGCTCTCAGGTGCGTCGACATTAACCAGCGTGCCCGGCCACGCCCTGCAGGTCACCTGTAAAACACCTGTGCTGCCGTGGAGTCCATTGATAGTTTGATTGACACATGTCTCTGAGACGCCTCACAGCGCCATTCTCAGGTGCAGCTGTGACACATGTCTTTGCAGGCTCGGATGTGTCCTGAGCAGGGCCGGCCCTAGCACATTTGGCGCTCTAGGCAAGCTTCACTCCTGGCGCCCCCCCCCCCCCCCAAAAAAAAAAAATATATTTTTTCAAAACGATTTTCCACAAAAACTTAAAAAATTAGGTCTTTCTTCGTCGAAGTTGCTTGGACACACACACTCTAACCATAAGCCTCAATGTGCTAGCATGTTCTGACAACACTGTTTTCGATTTTTGGCTCATTTTACCCTAATGTTAATACCACAGCAACAAAGTATATCTGTAGAATACAGCATGAATGGAGCAGCAATAACGACATGGAGTCTTCAGTTCCTCATCCAGACTGCATCTTATTCAAAATAAACACAATTTACAAGCATTTCTCTGAGTGTAACTGCATTTTAAAGTGCATAAAACATACATTCAATTGTTATGGTGTCTCTTTACTTCAAACATTATCACTCATAAAGAAATATAAACATTTACAATATAGACCTATTGAACATTGGCTTATAACTGGTCTTTATAAGGCACAATAACAATACATGACTTAATTACAGAGTCTGTTTGTGTCGGAGCTGAACTTCACCCTGTCTAAAGTAAACAATATACTATCTCGACCCGCCTGCAAGACGAAGTGCAGGTAAAATAAACACCTATACAGGCGAATGTAGCCCCGCCCACCTATTGGCGCGAGTGTCCCACTGCACAGCGAAGTTTCTATGTTTTTTCCAGTCTAAGTAGACAATCAAAACGATATCAATATGTCTCAATGACACTCGTGGTGATCAAGCGAAGCTTTAGGAGCTAACGTAGGTGACTCCGCCCACTACTAACCCGTAGAACACAGGATGAATGCAGCAGCAATTAAGACACGGAGCATCCAGTTCCTCATCCAGACCATAGATATATATAAAGAGTTTAACTGTTTATATCTATGATCCAGACTGCATCTGGCATGTGGGAGGACGTTCCCCCCAGAGAGACAGTCCGGGGTGCAACTGCTCCCGTGCCAAACGTTCCACCTGAGTGCTGCGGTCGTTTACTGATATTTCTCTAATGAAACATAAACCACGTGACTATCACGTATATAAGTAGGAATAATCTTTAATTACTGTTAAAGTCATTAAATACAATATTTTGGGGCATACCACATATAGAAGGGGGCGCAAAAATTATTTTTTTTATATATAGATTTTATTTTTTTTTGCTGGGCGCAGTTTTTGGCGCCCCCTCTGAGTGGCGCCCTAGGCAACCGCCTGAAGGTGCTTTACGCACAGTACTGGCCCGAGGACGCAGGTGCGCTGTATGGAGACACTGAGGTTGAGTCGCTGTGCCAGCGCTTTAACATCACCAACCCGCCCGCAGTCATACGGGCCTACAGGAAACACAGAGACTCGGAGGAAAAGACATCCCCGATGAACTGATGGAGCGACTTGTTGCTGTCAACAGCATTCCTATTGCGAGTGCTGAATGTGAGCGCGGATTTTTCGCAAATGAACTTAATTTACACTCCCAACCGTTCCTCTCTGCTCACATCCACCATATCATCTTTACTCTTCCTAAATCTTGTTGGACCCCCCCCCCTGGCTAAATTCAATCCCGTACGTGAGGTCGTGGGTGGCCAAAGGACACAGAACTGCCACAGACACACGCAGTAAAACCCGAAACAAGGAGGAGGAGAATCCGGACATGGTCGTGATGTGGGGTGTTTTGGACTAAATATGATGAGCATACTGTCTATTAATAGGCCGCCGTGCAAATCTTTAAATAATAATAATGGAAGATTTATGTGATCTATTGTAAGCTTTGAACTTTTATTTTTTATGTTTTACAAGTTAGATCTATGTTGAGAAATTAATTGCTGACTGTAAGTCCCACCTGTGTTGATGTGGGCATTTGCCTGTGCTGTATAGCCTAAAATAATTGTAAATTATTGTCATAAAATGTATACCATGGATATTAATTGAAATTAAGGCTTGTAAGTCCCACAGCATTGTCAGTGGGCATTTGCATGTTTTTTTCAGCACCGTTCCGTTCCGGGACCTGTGTCCGTCTCGTCATCCCTGCGCTGTCATACGTACTTTGCGTTCCGGCACCTTGTGATTTACAAATTAAGCACTGCTGTCCACCAACGTTCACCATCCAACCTGACGGACCTGGAGAGGATCTGCAAGGAAGAATGTCAGAGGATCCCCAAATCCAGGTGTGAAAAACTTGTTGCATCATTCCCAAGAAGACTCATGGCTGTACTGGCTCAAAAGGTTCTACTCAATACTGAGCAAAGGGTCTGAATACTTATGACCATGTGATATTTCAGTTTTTCTTTTTTAATAAATTTGCTAAAATTTCTACATTTCTGTTTTTTTCTGTCAGGATGGGGTGCTGAGTGAACATTGATGAGAAATAAAATGAACTTTTTTGATTTTAGCAAATGGCTGCAATGAAACAGAGTGAAACATTTAAAGGGGTCTGAATACTCTCTGTACCCACTGTATGTTTATAAACAGCAGTGGCATGGCCACCCTGTACCTTGCACATGTTTAAATTAAAAACATGAATATATGAACCTGTGTAATATTTGAATAGCTTAGTATTGAATGCACAATATCAGGGTAGTTATGTTTATACATGGCACTAGGCCCAGTTTAATATAAAACACAGTTTTATACAATATATATAGTAGGGGGTCCCTGCTCCATCTCTCCACCTGTTTGGGGGTCCTTGGCCTGAAAAACGTTGAAGACCCCTGCCCTAGAGGACAGAGGACAGAGGACAGAGGACAGAGGACAGAGGACAGAGGACAGAGGACCAGGGTGAGACAGAGATATGTCAACCAAGTCGTCTGCACACGTGTGTGTGTCTGCGACGAAAGCATCTGTTTGTGTGTCTGTCTCTGACCTGGTGCTGCGTCCAGGCCGCCGGGATGTCGGGTCGTCCTCGGTCCCTCAGGACGATGTCCCTCATGCTGTCCACACACGGCTGCTCACACACCTGAGAGCAGAAGGCCGGCTCGTAGCTGTCCACCTCTGCAGCAGCACCACACACACACACACACACACACACAGACACAGAGACAGACCTCCTTCACCTCCTTCTGTCTATCTCCCCAGCTGCCTCTTTGCCCCCCCCCCTCTTCACCATAACCACGCAGTAACAGAACAGTATCAAGGATAATGACATTTAATGCATTTAGAATTAGCATCAGAGCTCCTCAGCACAGACTCATGGAGCTGATAACATGTCTGCATCACACTGCTGAGACTCTAGTAAACGTCTTGTTGTCACGTTATCCCTCCTCTGACCTGCAGGTGGTGCTGTGGCACGACCACAGTAGCGATGAGGGTCGTCTCTCTTCCTCAGGTACTGGCTGGTGAAGCATTGGAGCAAGTAGATTAAAAGTTATAAGTAAGTTTTGTGTATGGATTTAATTTATTATTAATAGTCCCAGCCAAGTTTTTATTAATTTATTATTAATAAAAAATGTGATGGAATAAGTGATTTAACTGATCTGGAAACTGAAGTGAACATGATCCAAACCACATCCACACACTTCTTCTTCTTCTTCTTCTTCTTCTTCTTCTTCTTCTTCTTCTTCTTCTTCTTCTTCTTCTTCTTCTTCTTCTTCTTCTTCTTCTTCTTCTTCTTCTTCTTCTTCTTCTTCTTCTTCTTCTTCTTCTTCTTCTGTGTATTGGGCCTGGAACCAACGTCCAGGTACATTACTGCTGCTGTACCCCCCCCCCCCCCCTCTCTGTGTGGATGGAGCCTGAGTTTTGTGTGTCTGTCTTCAGGCTGTTGTGTGAATGGACGTGTGTGTCCTGTTCCCACGCTCCGACCCTCAGACACTATGAACTGATTAAAGAGACGTGATTGGCTGAGCAGGATGTCTCTCTGATGTCACAGTGACTCATTTGTCTGATTCACTTAAATCTTCCTTTTCATGTTTCTGTCTTTGACCGCAGTCACGACCTGTGAGTTCTGGTTTGTCAGCTGACCTGAGGTCTGTGCTGCGGAGACGTCAGGACGTCCTCAACAGACACCGAGGGTCTGGTCCATGTCCCGTCTGTGAACATGGAGGTTTCACAAGTATCACAGAACAGCAGCCTTACGGCTCAACAAGGCCAGAGGTGAGTAGAGTCGACTCCATGAGATCTGGAGTTCCAAACAACATCAACACAAAGATAATAACAAAGATAATAACCCTGAGAGACATGAGTGAATACACAGAGCTCCTGCCAGAGAGGATTTACAATGCAAAGCAGCCAGAACAATGGAAGAGGATTTCAGATACGATCAGATCTATCTGCACAGTGACATGCATCCAGATATACATGAGAAAAAATTGTTGTTTGCATCTTTGCCTTTTTGCATGAAGAGTTCAACAGAACACTATTGTCTGTAGCAGAGGAGGAGCTGGAGTTACATTTCCCTAAAGCTGCACTAGAGCTGGATCAGTTAGGTGTTGGTGGAGGACACTGGGACAGACAGTCCACCGAGCAGCATCAGGATGGACCGGATCCTCTTTGGTGTCTTGTGTCTCTCAGGTCAGTGAATTTAACTGTTTGTATGATGTCTAACAGGAAATCTGAACATAGAGATTAGTCCTCATACATAACAACAATAACTGGTTTCCTCCTCAGGGTGCCTCACCTTCTCCACCTGCCTCCTCCACCAGTACCACTTTGTGTCTGAAGCAAAGACTTGGACTGAAGCTCAGAGCTACTGCAGAGAGAAGTACACCGACCTGGCCACTGTGGGAAACGCTGAAGAAATGGAGAAACTGAAAGACACAGTTTCTGCTGCTTGTGACAGGTCTCAGGTTTGGATCGGCCTGTACAGTCATGTGGACTGGAAGTGGTCAGATGGGTTCAACCAGAGTGGAGCTGAATACAGGAACTGGAAACCTGGTGAACCAAACTATAATGAAGCCAATCAGTTCTGTGTGGGAATGAATAGACAAGGAAAATGGGTTGATTATTTCTGCCATGACCCGCGTCCATTTGTCTGCTACAATGGTAATGTTTTGCTTTATATTGATCTTTACGATACAACATCATGTTTAAGATATGATTTTGAAATCCATTGTGTGATCTCAACAATCCCTCTTTTGTTCTCAGACTCAGCTGCAGGAGGATTCGAGTTTGTGCGAGTGAATACAGCAAAGACTTGGTCTGAGGCTCAGAAGCACTGCAGAGAACACTTCACAGATCTGGCCACTGTGAGGAACGACGATGACAACGAAGAGATAAAGAACTTGAACCCCAATGACCCTTGGCCATGGATCGGTTTGTACAGAGATCCTCAGATTTACTGGTCCGACGGGAGTAACTTCTCTTTCAGCTCCTGGTTCCCGGGTGTCAACCCACTTGGCTCGATGGAAGTCGTATGTGGTGTTGCAGATTTGAGTAATGAAGGAACATGGAGATTAATTTCCTGTGAAGAAAGAAAACCTTTTGTCTGCTACAGCATGGAACAGCGCGGCTGGTGCTTCCTTGAGTGAGAGAGAGAGAGAACACATCCTGACATCAGAAAAACAGTAATTGTCTCAATAGTGATTCTAATAACATTAATGCATTAATGAATATTTGGATGATGTTTGTTTTGACTACTGTTTCTTTACAGTGAGAGAAACTAGAAATGTCTTGTGATGTACTTGTGTGTTATCACTTCATGAATCTGCTCTGTGATGATTCTTCAACACAAACAGACACTTTGGATCATTTAGACTCCGCCTGGTTTCAGACTCCTTCTGTATCTTTTCGTTACTGTTTTGCATTTTGCATTTCACTTTTTACTTCACTTTTTACTTCACTTTTTATATCTTTTATCTTTTATATATTTTATATAGATATGTTTATGTCTAAATAAATGTTACTTTGTATACATTTTAGAAAAAGTGAGTAAATAAGAAGTAAATAGTGAGTAAATAATAATCTCTTTTTTATTGTTTTTTTTCTTATGTGTGGTGTATTTACTGTGTTTTTATGTTTCTATGTTCATTGTATGCACCAATAACCAGAGCAAATTCCAGGTAGGTGTAAACCTACTGGGCAATAAATACCTTCTGATTCTGATTCTGGTTCTGGTTCTGGTTCTGGTTCTTGTTCTGGTTCTGGTTCTGGTTCTGATTCCGGTTCTGATTCTGATTCTGATAATCCTCCTCGTGAACGAGATCTCAGCTCTTAGCTCTCAGCTGTTTGTTTTGTCAGATTTAAAAGCAAAATTGCAAAGAAAACATTATTAATTCACTGGTGTTGGGTTTATGGAAACTCCTGTCTTATAGAAAATAGATTGGTAAGATTAAGTAGATAGACAAAAATGTGTAAATGTATAAATGCATCAATAAATATATGTATATGCAACATAAAAAAGTGACTTATGTGTTCTTCTATTTTCTTTTTGATATAAAATACCTTGAGCAGCACACATTAGTAGCTTCATTAAATATATGTATTGAAATAGTGACCAGCTGTGTTACCAAAGTCCTCATATCTCCAAACATGACCAGCGAATTATAACTTTTAATGGACATTTTCCTTCTTGGTAAACTTTGACATCAGGTCCATAGTGAACAAATCAATTCACACGGCAGCATTCATCATCATATCTGCAAGGGGCAGGCTTTTTAGGGTATTTATTTAATAATTAAAATTAAAATGATAATGTTAGATTGCTTTGGTAATAAATACACTAAAAATATATTTAACAATAATATTTCACAGCTCATTAGAAAACAGATGAGGTACAGAAACATAAAATAAAAGGAACTCTTGGTTATTTTGTCGTGTTGGTTCTCTGAGTGAAGAGACGGCCTCTCCATTCTATTACATATTCTATAAATCTGGGGAATAATCCCCGGCTCTCAGGTGCGTCGACATTAACCAGCGTGCCCGGCCACGCCCTGCAGGTCACCTGTAAAACACCTGTGCTGCCGTGGAGTCCATTGATAGTTTGATTGACACATGTCTCTGAGACGCCTCACGCCGCGCAGCGCCATTCTCAAGTGCAGCTGCGGCTGAGGGGGAGAGCGGTCGTCCTCCAACCTGCAGGTCGGAGGTTCGATCCCCAGTTGGACCCATCTGCATGCCGAAGTGTCCTTGGGCAAGATGTGTAGAGGGGTCTTATCCCAGCCAAGTCCCCCAGGGGGCAGTGTAGAGGGGTCTTATTCCAGCCCAGTCCCCCAGGGGGCAGAGTAGAGGGGTCTTATCCCAGCCAAGTCCCCCAGGGGGCAGTGAAGAGGGGTCTTTTTCCAGCCCAGTCCCCCAGGGGGCAGAGTAGAGGGGTCTTATTCCAGCCAAGTCCCCCAGGGGGCAGTGTAGAGGGATCTTATCCCAACCAAGTCCCCCAGGGGGCAGTGTAGAGGGGTCTTATTCCAGCCCAGTCCCTCAGGGGGCAGCGTAGAGGGGTCTTATCCCAGCCAAGTCCCCCAGGGGGCAGCGTAGAGGGGTCTTATCCCAGCCAAGTCCCCCAGGGGGCAGCGTAGAGGGGTCTTATCCCTGCCAAGTCCCTCAGGGGGCAGCGTAGAGGGGTCTTATCCCAGCCAAGTCCCCCAGGGGGCAGCGTAGAGGGGTCTTATCCCTGCCAAGTCCCCCAGGGGGCAGTGTAGAGGGGTCTTAATCCAGCCAAGTCCCCCAGGGGGCAGTGTAGAGCGGTCTTATCCCAGCCAAATCCCCCCGGGGGCAGTGTAGAGGGGTCTTAATCCAGCCAAGTCCCCGAGGGGGCAATGTAGAGCGGTCTTATCCCAGCCAAATCCCCCAGGGGGCAGTGTAGAGGGGTCTTACCCCAGCCAAGTCCCCCAGAGGGCAGTGTAGAGGGTTCTTATTCCAGCCAAGTCCCCCAGGGGGCAGTGTAGAGGGGTCTTATCCCAGCCAAGTCCCCCAGGGGGCAGTGTAGAGGGGTCTTATCCCAGCCAAGTCCCCCAGGGGGCAGTGTAGAGGGGTCTTAATCCAGCCAAGTCCCCCAGGGGGCAGTGTAGAGGGGTCTTATCCCAGCCAAGTCCCCCAGGGGGCAGTGTAGAGGGGTCTTATCCCAGCCAAGTCCCCCAGGGGGCAGTGTAGAGGGGTCTTATCCCAGCCAAGTCCCACAGGGGGCAGTGTCGAGCGGTCTTATCCCAGCCAAGTCCCCCAGGGGGCAGTGTCGAGCACGTATCTGGAGGCAGCTTTAGGAATAAAAAACACAACATCTCTGATTGTGCGACTTCGACAGTTGGTCCTTCCATCGTAGTTACTGGGACCTTTGTTGTGGAGAAAATGAGTAATTTCATATAGAGCACCCCCCCCCACCCCCACCAGAGCATATAAAAAAGTACTGGTAACCATGGGAACCAGTTTAAAGACATTGTTGTTAAGCTTTGGTGGTTTCCAGTTTCTCTCTGAAGCTGAAAGAAGAAGTTTGTGGAACATCACGTTGTTTGGATCAGATTAATAAACTGAGAATAACAAACAGAAGAAGAGTTTGAATTAATCCTCTGAACTTTGTAAAGATGATCAAATGTTCACGATTATGAGAAATATGAAGTATTTATTCATGTTCTCTTCCGATGTTTGTCTCTCGTTAATTCAAACAATCTGTTGCTTTGCAGTGAAACACTTTGTTGGATTGTTTGGACTTTCGGACCAATCACAGGAAGCAGAGACAGAATTAAACAGTAGAAGAAGAAGAAAAAGAAGAAGAAGAAGAAGAAGAAGAAGAAGAAGAAGAAGAAGAAGAAGAAGAAGAAGAAGAAGAAGAAGAAGAAGCATCTGCAGTCACCTCCGACGATATAATGTTAGAAGCTAAACCAGTGGACTCGTCACTGAATCCTTCGGACTGAACATGTAACTTAACGTTGATATTTTATTTTTATTACAAACAAACATTGAGATTCTGTGTTTTCCATCCAACAGAGTTTTGTGTCTCAGTCGTCAGAGCTGCTCATCGTGGGAACTGATGGTTTCTCTATGATATTTAAGGTGTTGATCTAATTATGTAAAGAGCCTCGAGATCAGAAGGTCATTGCTTTCATTTTCATATCACAGAACCAAAGCATTGGACTGTGGAGCCGGGGGGGGGGGGGGGGGTCACAGTCACACACTCGGAGACCGACTCCGATGAAACAACACTTTCATACAACAGAAGAGTCTGAGTGTCTCTGCCAGCAGATTGAGCCTCACAGCTGTGTGTCCTCTCTCTGAGGAGCCTGGGAGGACGAGGAGCGGATCTGATCGTCTTCTGGCGTCTCTGAGTTATTTTGTCTGTCTCCGTCCTTGTCTCTGACGGCTTCTGGTGTCAGGTCCTGGTCCTCCTGCAGGGCGTGGAAGCGCTCCACCACGCAGTCGGCCGTCAGCCGGGCCTCCGGGTCGTGGTCCCAGCACTCGGTGACCGTGGAGCAGAAGAAGTTCATCCCCTAGAGCAGAGGTCTTCAACTGGGGGTCCGCGACCCTTAGGGGGTCCGCGGAGGTACTGCAGGGGGGTCGCGAAATCTTTGGTTGATTAGACAATTTTTAAAAAAAATTATAATTTTTTTTTTCACAAATTTAAATGTCTTTCAATACACATTAACATGCATACTACATATTGTGAGGCTGATTTGACCCTCTGCCTGACGACCTCCATCCATCCAAGATTAGATAAGTTGTGTGCTACCCATCAGGGTCCCACATCTCACTAATGTGGGAGTATGTGTGCCATCCACAGATGAGGATTCACTGTCTCTTCTACATGTATGTTTAAAATAAAAACATGAATCTGTGAATTACTTTAATAGCTCAGTGTTGTATGCAAGATGTACAGTGGGACAGGAAAGTATTCAGACCCCTTTAAATATTTCACTCTTTGTTTCATTGCAGCAATTTGCAAAAATCTAAAAAGTTCATTTTATTTCTCATTAATGTACACTCAGCACTCCATCTTCACAGAAAAATCTGAAAAGTAGAAATTTTTGCAAATTTAATAAAAAAGAAAAACTGAAATATCACCTGGTCATAAGTATTCAGACCCTTTGCTGTGACACTCATATTGAACTCACATGCTGTCCATTTCTTCTGATCCTCCTTGAGATGGTTCTACTCCTTCATTGGAGTCCAGCTGGGTTTAATTAAACTGATTGGACTTGATTAGGAAAGGCTCACACCTGTCTATATAAGACCTTACAGCTCACAGTGCATGTCAGAGCAAATGAGAATCATGAGGTCGAAGGAACTGCCCAAGGAGCTCAGAGACAGAATTGTGGCAAGGCACAGATCTGGCCAAGGTTACAAAAGAATTTCTGCATCACTCAAGGTTCCTAAGAGCACAGTGGCCTCCATAATCCTTAAATGGAAGAAGTTTGGGACGACCAGAACTCTTCCTAGACCTGGCCGTCCAGCCAAACTGAGCCATCGTGAGAGAAGAGCCTTGGTGAGAGAGGTGAAGAAGAACCCAAAGATCACTGTGGCTGAGGTCCAGAGATGCAGTAGGGAGATGGGAGAAAGTTCCACAAAGTCAACTATCACTGCAGCCCTCCACCAGTCGGGGCTTTATGGCAGAGTGGCCCGACGGAAGCCTCTCCTCAGTGCAAGACATATGAAAGCCTGCAGAGAGTTTGCCAAAAAACACATGAAGGACTCCCAGACTATGAGAAATAAGATTCTCTGGTCTGATGAGACCAAGATTGAACTTGTTGGTGTTAATTCTCAGCGGTATGTGTGGAGAAAACCAGGCACTGCTCATCACCTGCCCAATACAATCCCAACAGTGAAACATGGTGGTGGCAGCATCATGCTATGGGGGGGGGGTTCAGCTGCAGGGACAGGACGACTGGTTGCAATTGAAGGAAAGATGAATGCGGCCAAGTACAGAGATATCCTGGAAGAAGGGAGGTTATTGGATCTATTGAATCTTTTAATGTTTTTATCAATGTGTGTCTCTATCCACCTGTCTGTCTCTATCCACCTGTCTGTCTCTATCCACCTGTCTGTCTCTATCCACCTGTCTGTCTCTATCCACCTGTCTGTCTCTATCCACCTGTCTGTCTCTATCCACCTGTCTTTCTCTATTCACCTGTCTGTCTATATCCACCTGTCTGTCTCTATCCACCTGTCTGTCTCTATTCACGTGTGTGTCACTATCCACGTGTGTGTCACTATTCACCTGTCTGTCTCTATCCACCTGTCTGTCTCTCTCCACCTGTCTGTCTCTATCCACCTGTCTGTCTCTATCCACCTGTCTGTCTCTATCCACCTGTCTGTCTCTATTCACCTGTCTGTCTCTATCCACCTGTCTGTCTCTATCCACCTGTCTGTCTCTATTCACCTGTCTGTCTCTCTCCACCTGTCTGTCTCTATTCACCTGTCTGTCTCTATTCACCTGTCCGTCTCTATTCACCTGTCTGTGTCACTATCCACCTGTCTGTGTCACTATACACCTGTCTGTGTCACTATCCACCTGTCTGTCTCAATCCACCTGTCTGTCTCTATTCACCTGTCTGTCTCTATCCACCTGTCTGTCTTTATCCACTTGTGTGTCACTATCCACCTGTCTGTCTCTCTCCACCTGTCTGTCTCTATCCACCTGTCTGTCTTTATCCACTTGTGTGTCACTATCCACCTGTCTGTCTCTCTCCACCTGTCTGTCTCTACTATCCACCTGTCTGTCTCTACTATCCACCTGTCTGTCTCTATTCACCTGTCCGTCTCTATTCACCTGTCTGTGTCACTATCCACCTGTCTGTGTCACTATACACCTGTCTGTGTCACTATCCACCTGTCTGTCTCAATCCACCTGTCTGTCTCTATTCACCTGTCTGTCTCTATCCACCTGTCTGTCTTTATCCACTTGTGTGTCACTATCCACCTGTCTGTCTCTCTCCACCTGTCTGTCTCTATCCACCTGTCTGTCTTTATCCACTTGTGTGTCACTATCCACCTGTCTGTCTCTCTCCACCTGTCTGTCTCTACTATCCACCTGTCTGTCTCTACTATCCACCTGTCTGTCTCTATCCACCTGTCTGTCTCTATTCACCTGTCTGTCTCTATTCACCTGTCTGTCTCTATCCACCTGTCTGTCTCTATTCACCTGTCTGTCTCTATCCACCTGTCTGTCTCTATCCACCTGTCTGTCTCTCTCCACCTGTCTGTCTCTATCCACCTGTCTGTCTCTATCCACCTGTCTGTCTCTATCCACCTGTCTCTCAGACTGTACTGAATAATTTACTACAGCCCTTGAGGGAAGTGTGTGTGTGTGTGTGTGTGTGTGTTTGTTTGTGTGAGATCACATTAATATGGTTTATTGGAGATAATATTTCTGCTTCCTGTAAATCAACCATTTCACAATATGTACAAATTAAAGTGTAATAACAACAGTGCATGTTAGTGATCGTCTCCTCGTGCACATCGAGCTCAAGTCGAGTAGTTTTTGACCAAATCAAAAACCTAATGCACAGTGATGACATGAATCATATAAATATATTCGTCATCTTGTCCTCCAGCATCTTGTCTTCTTTTTTCTCGTCCCTTCGCTCTTCTTCTTTTTGTCACATAATTTCGGCCTTGTCCTCCGTTCTTCAGGGACAGAAGCCAAGAGGAAAGGTGTGAGGTGTGTCCCAGTGTGTCTCCCTGTTTCCTCCTGAGTCCCGCTGTGTTCCCTGTGTCCCCCTGTGTCCCAGTGTGTCCCCCTGTGTCCCCTTATGTCCAAGCGTGTCCCCCTGTGTCCCCCTGTTTCCCCCTGTGTCCCCGTGTCCTGCTGTGTCCTCCTGTGTCCCAGTGTGTCCCAGTGTGTCCCAGTGTGTCCCTTTGTGTCCAAGTGTGTCTCCCTGTGTTCCCTGTGTGCCCCTGTGTCCCTCTGAACATCTGCATTCCTCACAAGTCTCACCTCCAACTTCATGCTGTGTGTGTGTGTGTGTCTGTGTGTGTCTGTGTGTGTGTCTGTGTGTGTCTGTGTGTGTCTGTGTGTAATCTGTGTGTTTCCAAGTTACCACTCTGCATCATGGTTTGATCTAAAAGCTTTGCTTTACTTCTGTAATCCGGCCCATCTCCCTCCCTCCCTCCCTCCCTCCCTCCATCCATCCATCCATCCAGGGGATTTCACTGCCATTAAGAGATGGCTTTTTGTGTGTGTGTGTGTGTGTGTGTGTGTGTGTGTGTGTGTGTGTGTGTGTGTGTAGGGGGAGGATGAAGTGTACCAACCAGCTCCTCTTCCTCAGAGCAGCTTGTCTGCAGCTCCCTGGTCAGACTGATGAAGAGGAGAATGGACTCGTGTGAGGAAACGTGGACGAACTTTAACACACATGAACGAGAGCGTCTGGAGACATCCACAGGTTCGTCTCCAACATGTCTGTGTGTTGTGTGTCTGTGTGTCTGTGTGTTGTGTGTCTGTGTGTCTGTGTGTTTGTGTGTTTGTGTGTTGTGTGTCTGTGTCTGTGTGTTTGCTCAGCTCGACAGTTCTGCTCATGGATGAATGACAACAGGCCGACCCAGTCACAGCTCAGATATAAGACACAAAGAGACACGGATCAACTACAAAGATACAAAAGTAGGACAAAGAGACGTGAACGTTTCTGACTTTAACCTGTGAGTGTGTCTATGTGAGAGTGTGTGTGTGTGTGTGTGTGTGTGTGGTCGTTTATTTGACCCGCTCATCTTATCCACTCGTTGTTGTTCAAGTATTTTCTGAGACGATTCTATGAGGCTGAAGCTTCAAAGATTCAAACTTCAACAGCAGACGATCCTCCAGCTGCAGCTTTGACCCATATTTACATAATTCATGACTCTTTCTGTTTCTGTGGTTTCAGACCTTCGTTAATCCTGGAGCGTCCCAGAGGAGACATCCCAGACATGTCTGTCCTCACTCTCACGGGTCAGTGTCCTTCACGTCTCCTCGGCTCTGAGCAGCTTCGTTGATTCAGAGTTTAGATTTGTCTCAAAACATCACAGACCTGTAAACCTGAGTCCAGGTCGTGAAGCTCTGATGGAAACGAGTCTTTATTATAAACCAGATGAAGACAGATTCTTGAAGTTATGACAATTTAATGATAAAATTAAGAGTTAATGGTTTAAATCATTTTTTCAAGAGAACAATTCCAACATTTTCTTCTCAAATGATAATATTTTATGATTTTCTTTGTTTTTATGATTTTTTTTTTTTAAACATTTTGCAGTTTTTACTTGTTTAGGCATTTTGAAGAAAAGGATCCTGGAAGATTTTGTGGATCTTTTTTCATTTTCACAGTTTGTTGGATCTGTTGAAGACAAAGTGATGAATCTATTGATGCAGAATTGTGGATTTACAGTTTGTTCTCCTGTTGTTCCTCTGATGCTTCGACCTCCAGTGTGCGTGCTGTGCCTGCTGCCCCAGGCGGCGCCGGCCCGGTGGGCGTGTGCCCGGGCCTGCCCGGCGTCCTGCTCCTGCACTCAGGAGAGGAGCTGCAGCGTCCTGTGTGACCGCTCCGGCCTCGCCGAGCTGCCCGCCGAGTTCCCCTGCGAGGCGTCCGCCATCAACGTGGACAAGAACCGGCTCAAGTTCCTGTCGGAGCGAGCGTTCGGGACGCTGCCGTCTCTCAGGTCTCTGTCCCTGGAGCACAACAACATCTCCTTCATCACTCCTGGAGCCTTCAAGGTCCGTGGCCCGACTCCCACTGAGAACATCCCTGATGCCTTTGATCTTTGTTCATTATTAGGGTTGCAAAATTCCGGGAATTTTCAAAGTTGGAAACTTTCCATGGGAATTAACGGGAATTAACGGGAATTAACGGGAATTAACGGGAATATACGGGAATTAACGGGAAATGTTGTGGGTAATTTATACTAACTGTATCTACCTTGTCATATACAGATATAAATATAAACATTTTGTTGTGTCATAGGCTGATTTGAGCCCTGAGGAAACTTTGGGCACTTGACTATATGCTTCTGCATCGTTGTGTCATTCTTAACATAGGTCTTTGCACAGTATTTGCAAATGTACACAGCCTTTCCTTCTACATTGGATGGGGTGAAATGTCTCCACACATGAGATAGTGCATGTGGCTTTGTTCTGTAGAATAAGATGAGAACAAAGTTTGTAAAAAAACACTAATGCAATGCCAGAGATATAAATAGTTAGCCAAACAATTGCAATCGTCTGTAAACATATTTTACAATTGATGGATAAATGAATGGAAATAGTCTAGATGAACAGATGAACAATCCTCAATCAGCATGCTAATATATTTTTCCCAGTAATATCATGGAAACTTACCTGACTAGTCCTTCACTCTACAGCAGGCCTCAGTAGCCCTGCTGTAGAGTGAAGCATGCTGGGAGTTATCTGTGCATGTGATGGAAGAATGACCAGTGGAGGGTTGAAACTCAACGTTCCATACATCTTTAAAATAGAGTTTTGAATGATGTTTTTATTGCTCAGCATTTAATTTGCATAGTTTTTTTTTTTTTCAAAATTCCCCAAATTCCCGAGCTTAATATTCCCGTGGAAAGTTTCCGGAAAGTTTCCGGAAATTTACCGGAAACTTCCCGCCCCCTTGCAACCCTATTCATTATTCATTATTCTTTATTACTCGATTCTTGGTTTGTAAAACATGAGAAAATAGAGAGAAATGTTCTTTCAGATGTTTTTACTTTGTCCGAACCTCAGAGTGAGTCTTTGTCTCCTCATGAGTGAGAGAATCTAAAGTCCCTGTAGAATCTAAAGAGCCTCTGGTCCTGCAGGGCCTCTCCAACCTGGTGGAGCTGACCATGGCTCACAACGAGTACATCAGCTACCTCCACACCCGAACCTTCTCGGGCCTGAAGAAGCTGGTGCGTCTGGACGTGTCCGACTGTAACCTCTTCAACATCCCCGACCGGATCTTCATCGAGCAGCCGGCGCTGAGGGAGATGTTCTGCTTCGAGAACAACTTCAGGAGGATCCCCGGGGCCTTCAGGGGGATGGAGAACCTCACGCACATCTACCTGGAGAGGAACCGGATCGAGGCCGTGGCCTACAACTCGCTGCTCGGCCTGGGGGGGCTCAGGTAAGTCTCCGGCTGGGGGGGGGGGTACGACAGATACCAGTAGATGTTAAATTAGATACGATATGTACGATATGATTTGAAGACGTTTATACTAGGGCTGGGCAAGTTAACTCGTTTTAATCGAGTTAACTCAAGTGATGAGTTCACTCGATTATTTATTTTATCTCGCATTAACTCAGGTTTGATTATTTATTGTTTTATTGTGAAAGTCAGGCTTTTATTTTGTGAAAGTCTGTTGCTGACTGCTGCGGAACAGGAAAAAAGAAAATAATTGCCGGATAAACAATCGAGTTAACTCATCACTTGAGTTAACTCGATTAAAACGAGTTAACTTGCCCAGCCCTAGTTTATACATAAACACAAAGAAGCGGATTCCGTCTCTGTTCAGGTTTTGAATGGTCTTCTTGTCTCAGGTACCTGAATCTCCAGGAGAACCGGATCAACGTGATCCACGACCAGAGCTTCCAGGACCTGCTGCGGCTGGAGAACTTCTACCTCAACGACAACGTGCTGAGCGATCTTCCTCGATCCGCCTTCAAGGGCCTGAGCCGCATCAAGATGCTCAACCTGGGCGGGAACCGTCTGGTCAACGTGTCCAGGACCTGGTTCAGCGACCTGGTGGAGCTGGAGACCCTCTACCTGGACCGGAACCAGCTGCTGTTCATCGAGGAGGGAACCTTCGAGAACCTGACCAGCCTCATCACGCTGCACCTGAACAGCAACAACCTCACCAGCCTGCCCTTCCCCGTGTTCCAGCCCATCTACTTCCTGGCTCGGCTCTTCCTCTTCAGGAACCCGTGGGAGTGCGACTGCGCCCTCCAGTGGCTGCAGGAGTGGATGGCGAGCTACAAGCTGGTGCGGGACATCCCCTGCTCCTCGCCCTCCTCCGTGTCGGGCCTGGACCTCAGCCAGGTGCTCTTCTCCAAGCTGAACGGCTCCTGCTTGGACCCGGGGGAGCTGAACCTGACCACGGCGTCCTCGGAGGTCGCCTCCACCACCGAGAACCGCTTCAACAGCCTGGTCTCCAAGCTGCTGCAGCAGGAGCTCCGGGACGAGATGGGGAACGGGACCGAGAGCCTCGGCAACGGCACGCTGCCGGAGGAGGGGCAGCTCTCCTCAGGGGTCGGAGGTCGAGGGCCCGGCCAGGCACTTGTGGGCTTCACCGTGGGGGGGGTCCTCTTCGCTGTGATTGGCCGGTCACACGCTCACGCGGGTCTTTATTGCACATGAGACGCCGAGGAACCAGGAAGTCGATTTTCAAATTGCCGACGAGCCGAAGGAGAAGTCGTCGCTCGGCCCAACGAAGGATTTGTTGTTCGCAGTCTGACGATGTTTCTACTCACGAGGTTTACATCCGATAATCTGAGATATTTATAGACACGTCGGCTCCGTCTCATCTCCTGCAGCAGGTGTTGATTTCAACCAGCGGATTAATGCGGCGAGATGAAAAATGTCCACGGGAACGTCGTCCACCTGTTGTTGCGTAATAACTCAATTGAATTAACATGATGTAATATGTGGGCGTGTGTTTCATTGGCTGAATGTGTAAAGTGAAGGAGTGTTGACCTCCGGAGCAGATGTTCTCCTCCTGCTCCGTTCTCCTCATGGCGGCTCCGCAGCTCTTTCCTGTAAATGCATTAATCTTCTTATTGACACTTTGCTTCTGCCTCCTGTGGACGGACGGATTCATCTCTGTGGACGTGATCTCTCTCCGTACAGGGGGGCGGAGCGGGTGTGACCACCATATGTCCTCTCTGGACCGGGGGGGGGGGGGTCAGAGAAGCTCTCTGCGTTCTCCAAAGTTCTCGTACGTTGATCCACCGACGAGCGGGAAACGATAGAAACGTACAAACCAGATGAATTCTGTAGTTTCCTGCTGGATGTGAGTTGGTTCTGTTCAGTTTTCTAAATAAAATAAATTCTGCTGAACTTGTCCCTCGTCTGCTCGCTGACCCTCAGTCCGTTAATCTGCACGTGGGCCCGATGGCCCTTTCATGTGGGATTAGAGCGGCTGAGACGGAGCTGGAGGCGGGGCTGGAGGCGGGGCTGAAGCTGCTCCTCACACACAGAGAGAGGAAATCCAGAAACACTTCTCAGTCTAGAGAACAAATCATTTTAACTGACCTGTAATGAGGACATTTCTCTTTTTTAAAATAGTCATTGGTTTAAAGTATTTTCTTATAATTCGGCTCCTTTACTGAGCTGAAATTATTAATCTGTATAGAACGGTATAAAATACTGGTTAGTTTATGGATGGTGGGAGGAAGTGGAGAAGAAGTGCATCTTTATTTAAAGTCTTTGCTTTAAACATCTTTATATTTCTTCACTTTCTAACATTTAAACCTTAACCTCGGACGTTTGGCTCTTTTATAAAAATGAAGTCTAGTTCAGATTTACGTTCTGGACGTCTCCGACTCCAACAGAGGAGACGAGGCCATTTTCCTTTTAAGAGAATTTGATAAAAGTCTGAACATCTGTCCTCAGTCGCCGTTTGTTCACTTTAAAGCTGCAGGATTAGCACCGTGACTCGGCTGCTTCCCTCCAGCACTCGGTCTGATTGAAACCACAGAACTCAGAGTTCAGCCCAGTGAACCTCCTCCTGAAATATGAAACACAGCCGCACAAATAATAACACGTCAAGGCTTTTTCTTTATTATCACTTTGTTAATTGTCTTCAGGAATATTTTTAGCTTTTATACTCGACAGCTGAAAACTCAGTTGAGTTTATTATCAAAAAAGAAACAAAGAACCAGAAATTTAAAAAAGATTGAAAAGGATTTTTAAACAGAAAATAGTTGCCATCTTTTTTTTATTGAAAATATATAATATATATAAATATTGACTTTCCTGTAGAACAATACTTTCACTTATTTTGTTAATACTTTTGTACTTTTTCCTTCAAAGGATTTTATTTCTGCAAAAGCGATTTTGTTCTGTCACTTGAGTAAAATTTGAGTTTATTCGTTTTTCTTTGTTTGGATTTTTAGATAAAGAAAAGTTTCTGAGGTTCAGAAGAATTATATATAAAGAAATGTTTTATCGCACGTCTGTTATTTTCTTGACCTTATTATTCAGATGCCTCCTCTTCCCTCGATCATCATCATCAGCATCATCACAGATTCTTAAACTCGACTGAAACTCTTTTATGAAATGATTTGTGTGTGACGGGTCAAAAAGAGAAAAATTGAAACTTTTATTTGATTTTCTTTTTACAAACACATCTCACTACATGTTCGATTACTTTCATTTTAATAAATCTGTTGTTTTTTTTTTAGAAATGTCACCCAAAATGCAGGGATGTGCATAGGTGTCAACGTCCGGCTCCGTCGCTTCTCCTCAGACTTCAAACCGCTGGAATGTTTTTTCTTTTCTTCTTTTCGTCTTTAGTTTCTCTGAGGTTCACAGAGGGACATGGGGGGGGGGGGGGACGGGACGGGGGGGGGGGACACTGACTGACTGACAGCATGGAAGCTTGCAAATGTCCACATGCATGATAACCTCATTCAAATCTCTAAAACATTAATGGATTCATTTAGAAGAGACAGTACCTGGTAGAAAGGTGCATGTATATATATATATATACTGTATATATTTATATATATATATACAGTATATATATATATATATACTGTATATATTTATATATATATGAGACACAAGGAGAGGTCGCTCCACAGACAATGGGGGGGGGGCGGGGCTGATGACGGGACACAGTACTGTCTCTTTAAAACAAACCTCTACAGAAATGTCGCCTCCTAGCTAGAACAGACACGACAATATTCACGTTAGTTTACTCTGGTTTTATACAACACTAAGACGAGGTCGTCTGTGAGCGTCCGGTCGCTGGCGGCGGCGCCGGGTTCTGCCGCGGCGCCGCCGAGGGATCCCGCTGGGCGCCGTGGTCGCGTTCACAATCACGCTGAGGGTGTTTCTCCGATCATCCGATCAGACGTGTGGAGAAAAGTTTCCCATCGCTTTGATTAGTCCGACGTGATTCTGAGCTGGAAGAGGAGATGATGGGAGTGGTTCCGTGACGCTGCTGCAGGGAGATGAAGGAGGAGGAGGAAGAGGAGGAGTCAGTAGACCCAGGACACAGGAACCCACTGGCTGGTGGTGCACACCAGGTCGATGGCGTCCTCCAGGTGCCCGATGGTCTCGTCGATCTCGTTGTTGATGATGGTCTGGTCGAAGTAATGCGCGTACGTCTTCTGCAGGATCTCAGATTCCTTCTGCAGCCGCTGCAGCGACTCGTCCTGAGGAGGAAGAGGAGGAGCAAGAGGAGGAAGAGGAGGAGCAACCGTGAGGAAGGAGGAGAGGAGATCACGCATCGAGAACAAAGAGAGGAACTCTGAGGACCTCGACAAACTGGAGCTGAGAGTGTGTGTGTGTGTGTGTGTGTTCAGAGTCACAGTGTGTATGTGTGTGCGTGTTATCAGTCACAGTGTGTGTGTGTGTTTGTTCAGAGTCACAGTGTGTGTGTGTTTGTTCACAGTGTGTGTGTGTTCAGAGTCACAGTGTGTTATGAGAGTCACAGTGTGTGTGTGTGTTCGTGTGTGTGTTATGAGAGTCACAGTGTGTGTGTGTTATGAGAGTCACAGTGTGTGTGTGTTTGTTCAGAGTCACAGTGTGTGTGTTCGTGTGTGTGTTATGAGAGTCACAGTGTGTGTGTGTTTGTTCAGAGTCACAGTGTGTATGTGTGTGTGTGTGTGTTATGTGTGTGTGTGTGTGTTCACAGTGTGTTGAGGTCGTCACTATCGAGGACGTGAGCTGGACGAACTAAACTCCAGACTCACAAACACACGACTAACAGGAAGCAACACGTCCGTCCCGTCAGGTTTTACTCACAGGAAGCGTCCGACACCACCGAGGTGTCTGAGGGGGGGGGGGGGAGTGGGGGGTGGGGTGGGGGGGGCGCCAAAGAAACAAACGCATGCAGCAAGAAAAAATAAACGAGTGCAGAGAAGAGGAAGAAGATGAGCAGAGTTTTCAAATGAAGACACAAAATCTGAATGAACAGAAAAAGATGAATCGATCACATGCGATGTTTAGTTTGTTAAAAGCAGAAAATGAACGGGATGTGTGTGTGTGTGTTTGTGTGTGTGTGTGTGTGTGTGTGTGTGTGTGTGTGATGTCACCTCATTGATTCCTGGTGTGATTGTTGGTGCAGCGATGAAGACGACGTACGGGGCGAACTCGGCTGTTCGCAGGACCTTCAGGGCCTGATGGAGATCGGGTGTTAGATTCAGCACAACTTCAAACACTCGACACACACACACACACACACACCACAAACAGACACACACTCACCTGCGGCTCCACGTCCAGGATGGCCACGTGTCCCTGCTGGTGGATCTTGCGGATGGTCTCCAGCCGGGTCCCGTACATGGCGTCCTCGTGGCTGCCGTACTCCAGGTACTCGTTGTTGCTGATGTCCTGCATCATCTGGTCGTGGGACACGAAGAAGTAGTTCTTCCCGTCGTCCTCGTCCTTCTTGGGCGGTCGGGTCGTGTCTGTGGGACGCACACAGGAAGTGAGAGGCTGCACTTCCTCTGGGGCACAGCAGCCGTGGCGCCGCGGGGACTCAGACTCACGTGGGATGGGGTAAGCGAAGCGGTCCGGGTGTTTGGTGATGAGCGTGTTCTTGATGTGTCTCCTGCCGACGCCATGCGCCCCTGAGGAAGACACAGAGACGTGAGGAAGAGTTCGGGTCCTAATGAGCCGTTGATCAAGGTTCATTGTAAACGTTGTTGTGGGAATCGAACCCGCGGCTCAGAAACATCTTCTGATCAATCGATGAATCACTAGAACAAACAACAGAGAACTCACCCAGCAGGACGAGTGTTTTCCTCTTGAAGGCCGGAAGCTTCACCACCTCCTCGTACGTGACCAGGTCTAGTTGATCGAACACTGGAGGAGAGAGAGAGAGCGTCAGACCGAGGAACTGAGAGAGGAGCACATCTGGAACATCTGGACCAGACTCAGACTAACAAAGCTCATGAACATGTT
>NC_083651.1:1637042-1659542 GCF_963576545.1 Limanda limanda
CCAAGATAGAACTGTTAACGCTGGAGTGGCCGTTAGCCGGGGACAGCCGGGAGGTGGTGGGGGACTCTTTCTGAAATAAGACACACAAGTCAGCAACACACACACACACAGTCACACACACACACACACACACACAGTCTCACACACACAGCATACTTGTGACACTAGATGGTGTCGTACTCTACATAAATGTGCAGTTTTCACTTCTATGGAATTGGATATTTCAGTGTTTTATATCACGACAAAGGTAAAACTGCATAACCACTAAGTAAATTTTTGATATCTGTAATATGAAATTGTATGATCATTATTTTAATGTATTTTAACTTTTGATATTTGTAATTTAATGTATGTTATAAATGTTTGATATCTGTATGTATGTCTTAAATGTGGACCCCACTAAAAGTAGCTCTGTCTTAGGGGGAGGAGCTAATGGGGATCCTTCTAAATAATAAATGAACAAATAAACACAGACACACACACCAGGAGCCGCCTGCACTTCCTCACATCACCACAGGGGGCGCTGCACTCACACAAGCTGCTGAGACCATGACTCTGAGTCACGTGACCGGACCAACAGATTTAAATCTGATTTCTAAAGAATCACTGATGAGAAAACTAGTTAAATATTAATATTAACAAACCTGAGATTCTATAAGACAAAGATTTATTTTAAGTTTTTTTTACACGATGATTATTTATTATTTATTAACAAAGATTCGACGTGTTTGTCTTTTTGTTGCTGAGGCAGAAATATCAACCTGACTGTAGATATTCAGCACAGTGTGTGTGTTTGTCTGTGTGTGTGTGTGTGTGTGTGTGTGTGTGTGTGTGTGTGAGTGTGTGTGTGTGTGTGTGTGTGTGTGTGTGTGAGTGTGTGTGTGTGTGTGTGTGTGTGTGTAAGAAGAAGGACGGGATCACACAAAGAGGTGTGGCTTTTCCTGGACCGGGAGATGGGGGGGGGTATCCGGTATCTTGGTTGTGAAATTGGTGTGCTGATTATCTGACTCAGCAATACACACACACACACACACACTCAGTAACCAGGCAAGCAGTTAGTAACCAGGAGGAGGAGTCACAGTGAGGAGGAGGAGGAGGAGGAGGAGGAGGAGGAGGAGGAGGAGGAGGAGGAGGAGGAAGAGGAGGAGGAGGAGGAGGAGGAGGAGGAGGAGGAGGAACAGGAGGAGGAAGAGGAGGAGGAAAAGGAAGAGGAGGAGGAGGAAGAGGAGGAAGAGAAGGAAGAGGAGGAGGAGGAGGAGCAGCAGGAGGAGGAAAAGGAGGAGGAAGAGGAGGAGGAAAAGGAAGAGGAGGAGGAGGAAGAGGAGGAAGAGAAGGAAGAGGAGGAGGAGGAGGAGGAGGAGTTACCTCACACGAGGATCCCATCATCCGGTAACTTGGCACAATCTTAAAGGTGATGCTCCCTCGCATCTCCCTCTGTGAACACACACACACAGACACACACACAGACACACACACAGACACACACACACACACACACAGACACACACACAGACACACACACACACACACACACACACAGACACAGACACACACACACACAGACACACACACGCGTTGAGTTGACAGAAACACTGAATCTTGTAAGAACCTGTGAAACGTGAGAGGTAATTCCTCAAGTTGGACACACAAGTGTGTGTCCCGTTTATTTCCGCAGATCAAAACAATGAATACTACGTTACCCAGCATGCATTGGGCTCAACGTCATCATCCACATGGGATATTTAACGGGACCAAGATCCAGGCACAGTCATACTTATGAGTAACACATTAATTAAGTAACTGCGTGAAACAACAGTGTATAGAACAACACTCAGAACAAGTGTGTATTATGTGAGTCACATTCACTACAAGTGTGTGATGGATCTGCTGGTTCCCGCCCCCCCCACTCACCAGCATCCTCTGCAGCTGCTCCACCGTCTGGTTGGCCACGCTGATGCTGTTGATCTCTCGGATCTCGTCTCCTATGTGCAGCGTTCCTGAGGAGAAGAAACCAGAGGAGACCGGTTTCATCAAACCTCTTCTCACTCTGACGGCTCATTTTCAAAGTTTAGAAATCTGAAGATCTGAAACCTTCCCGTCCTCCTGCTGCTTCCTGTTCATTTAGTAAAGTGATACAGAGAACAGGAAGCAGTCACTGGTTCTCTTTTATCAAAAAATAAAATAGAAATAATTAGGGCTGGGCAAGTTAACTCGTTTTAATCGAGTTAACTCAAGTGATGAGTTAACTCGATTAATTATTTTATCTCGCATTAACTCAGGTTTGATTATTTATTGTTTTATTGTGAAAGTCAGGATTTTATTTTGTGAAAGTCTGTTGCTGACTGCTGCAGAACAGGAAAAAAGAAAATAATTGCCGGATAAACAATCGAGTTAACTCATCACTTGAGTTAACTCGATTAAAACGAGTTAACTTGCCCAGCCCTAGAAATAATGTAAAATAGAATATCAAAAATGTAAAATAGAAAATAAAATATATATATCTAAATAATATTTATCTTTACAGATGTAGAGAAAAAAATGTTGAAGGAAGTAAAATTTCAAAGTAAGAGTCTGAAGTTTAAGTGAGACATCAGCAGCAGAAGTTGTGGAGGAGTTCAGACCCCCGGTGGTGAGCGGTGGACCTGCACCTTGTCTGTGGATCATCCCTCCGTGCATGATCCTCGCCACGATGCAGTGGTTCGAGTCGTTCATCTTCAGCGTGATTCCCTGCAACACACGCACACACACACACGCACACACACACGCACACACACACACAGCAAACATCTGGAGTCAGTGACCGGGTCATATCCTCGCCACACGGATCCATAGATATATATATAAGGCTAGATGTCTCGGCCAACGGAGTCCAACGTCCACACATGGCGGCCATCTTGCTACAGGCAAGATGGCCGCCCATAACATTGTGTTGTAGTGGTACGTACTTTTTAAATCACCATAACTTGCTCAATTTTCAACCGATTTTTAAACGGTTTGGTTTGTTGTAAACGTCAGAGATGTAGTTATGACATACTTATGAATAATTATGTTATTTTCTAAAAAATTTAATAATTTATGCAGTGTCATAACTACATCTCTGACGCTTATAACAAACCAAACCGTTTCGACTCCGTTGGCCGGCAACACGGACGAGACATCTAGCCTTATATATATATATCTATGCACGGCTCCATGGGGCCTCAGGCTGAATGTGTGAGAACGTGTGAAGCTCAACCATTGGCTCGTCCGTGTTCTTCTGGAACTGCACCAGCCGGACTCTGGTGACGTTCTCCAGGTCCATGTCTCCGTTGGTGCTCTCGGGCGACTCTCCGTTCAGGTAGGGCGAGGTGGGCGGGGGGGTCACCCTCAGGGCGTCGTCGCTGTAGACCTCGTGGGCGACCACGTCGTGGGCCTGCAGCAGCGCCTGAGGTCACACACACACACGCACACACACACACAGTCATGAAGAGGGAAGAGGAAGACGTCTTTCTGCAGCAGGAGACATTTCACGGTTTGACTCCTGAAGCCCGTGAGTGGCACTTTAACAAACCACTCTGAACTTCAGAAGACGGGAATCAAACCTCAACAAAGGAGAGACTTCCCTCAGTAACACACACACACACACTCACACACACACACAGACACACACTCACACGCAACCTTAACTTTCTCTCTGGAATTTCTCCTGGAAACTCATCATGGTGTGTGATGTTGTTTGACGTGAGACTTTGAGAAGCTGCCATCCCCTTCATGTCTCTGCCGCTGTGGTGTGTGTCTGTGTGTGTGTCTGTGTGTGTGTGTGTGTGTGTGTGAGACTCCTAATGAGGACAAGGTGAAGGGGTAAACTAATCCTCTCGTGCTGTGAGTGAGTGAGTGTGAGAACGACTTCCTCCAACACGGGGGTCATGTGTTCACCCACATGTGTTTGTTTGTCAGCAGCATTACACAAAAACTACACAACGGATTTTGCACAACACGTTGTGAGGACATGAGTCAAGAAAGAACTCATGATATTGTTTTGTGCAGATTCCGGCAAAGAGATGAAAGATAAGAGAGAAAGAAATAATGCGTTGTTTCTGTTTGGTTTTAATAACATCTTGTTCTCTGACCAGAAGGTCAAAGGTCAAATCCCCTTCATTCTGCATCAGAAGGGATTCGATGGAAGAAGAACCGCACAACATTGTGTGTTAAAAAGACACACACACGTTGTTTCTTCAGTGAAACGATGGAAACCCACTGAAGCTGAAGCGTCTGAGTGGAAGCTGCAGGAATTTGACCCGACACAGCACCACGCATCAGACACGCCTTACTGACCTCCACCGCCCCCCCGCCCGCCCTCCCTCCCTCCCTCCTCTGGCATCCATCTTGACTGCTGATGTTTTCTAAGTCCTCCTGGCCCCGCCCCCTTCCTGTCACTCTGTCCATCTGATCATCAGATGCATTAATGTGATGGGATTAGCAGGAAACCTTCCTCTCCACTGGATTAACCCCCGAGTGCTCGGATCCACAGATCACACCATCATGCTAACCGCTGCTCTAACGTGTTCCCAGCGTTTTAAAACTCATGATGTCAAACCAACGCACGGGAAAACTCCCCGTGACCTCGTTAATCTGGAACACGTCTGTGACCTGAGTGAAGAGAGATGAAAACTCTTTGCAGTGAATTCCTCCGTGATGAAGGAAATTAATCCGAGAACCTCTGACACTCATCTCTCTCTGGCTTCGGATCTTTGTGACGTCACAGCAGGAAGCAGGAAGAGGTTCAGAAAGCTGCTGAGTCACTGGAGATGTGTGTGTGTGTGTGTGTGTGTGTGTGTGTGTGTGTGGACTCACCATGAAGTGCGGCTGCGTCAGTATCCGTCGGAGTTCTTTAGCTTCGTGGTTCTCTGAGTAGCAGGAGATCTCCTCCAGGACCTGAAGTCGTGGAAAGAGAACAAAGCGTCGGCAGAGTTCACGTTAAAGAGTCGCAGCCTCGGCATCAAACTCTCCCTGCTGCACCTCGGGCCGAGCGACGAGAGTGACCCGACCACCTCACCGCCCCCCCCCCCCCCCCCCCACCTCAAACTCGCCCTGACACCGCCTCCTGCAACTTCACAGCCAATGTGACTCCATCTCTGGAGGCCAAGGAGTCCGGTGAGGACTTGGTTCCTCCTCCTTCCCCCCCGCCCCCCCTTATGATGGAGTCAATCAGTGGCTTGTGGGTTGGTTTCACTCAGAGTTTGTTAAAGGAAACATAATCATCATTTAAATGAGTGTTATGACATTAAAACCTTCTCGTGCTGTAATGTTCAGAATCACTTTCCTCAGACTGCCATCGCTGCTGCTCCTCTTTTCAGCCTCTGTCTCTAACACTGGCTTTCAGCTCCTGTCTCTTTATGATAAAACCAAGTCTGCTCTGATTGGTCAGCGGCTCCACTCTGTTGTGATTGGACACCAGCTTCCAGGAAGTGTCAGCCCTCCGCTTTGTGAGGGGGCGTGTCACTAGGCGAGCGTAATGCAGACGTCACATGACGTCATGACGGAGTTTCAGAAGCTTCAGGGTTTCTGAGCAGGAGAGAAACTCCCCCCCGGTCTCAGACTCTGTCACTTTTACATTTAACACCGGTTGTTATTGTGTGAGCTGGTGTCGGGTGTTGTAACAGGAAGTGGGTGTGTCCTCTGAACCTCCTCTGAACCTCCTGGGTGAACGTGTGATGAGCTCTTACATATTCCAGATGTTTCAAAGCGCCACTTGCTTCGTCTTGGGGTGAACTCTTTAGTGGAGGAAGACACAGGCAGAAGGTTACAGGCGGTTCAGACGGAAGCTTAAAGGTCAGCGATGACTCCGCCCCCAGTCTTTAATCAATCAGATGATTTGATCAGGTTGTGAATTAGGAAGAAGAGGCGGCAGATTAGTATCTAAGGCCGAAGCAGAGAAGTCACTCCGAGAAAGATTAGTTCAAACAAAGCTGAGCTGAAGTTTGTGTTAGTGACGTCAGACCAACAAGAGGTTAGTGTCGAGCTTTCCACTTTCAGACAGAGACAGGAAGTGACATGTTCCCTCTGCTGCAGAGGTCATGTGATCATGTTCACACAGATGAACCAGCTGTCGTCTGCTCCTCAGCTTCTGGATTTAAATCTGATTGGTTCTGAGATGTTAGATTCCTGCAGGTTCAGGTCCAAGCCTCCACGTCTCAGGAGGAGATTCTGTCCCGTCAATAAAAGCCTCGGTGCACTCAAATATATTTAAAGAATATCCACTACGTTCAGATTTGTATTTGGATCTGCATTAGTCCAATAAACATATAAATTAGGGCTGGGCAAGTTAACTCGTTTTAATCGAGTTAACTCAAGTGATGAGTTAACTCGATTGTTTATCCGCCAATTATTTTCTTTTTTTCTGTTCTGAAGCAGTCAGCAACAGACTTTCACAAAATAAAAGCCTGACTTTCACAGTAAAACAATAAATAATCAAACCTGAGTTAATGCGAGATAAAATAATTAATCGAGTTAACTCATCACTTGAGTTAACTCGATTGAAACGAGTTAACTTGCCCAGCCCTATTATAAATATGAAAGTTTCAATGAACTAGTGACAGAAAAAAATAATTAAAAAACCTTAGACACCAAACAAAGGAGGAGAAAGCCTCTGTGGCGTCTTGGTTTCAGAACCACAGTTTGATGAGACGATATTAATCCGGTTCTATTCGGCTGTGGTCAGACGCACAGTTTAGTCTGTGAAACTTAACAAAACAAATAAAAGACAGAAGATTAAAACAATATCTGAAGTCGTGAGACATCTGCATCTGTTGTGGCTCCGCCCACACGTCTCGATCCGTGGAGACTGGTTGAAGCAGGAGAGAGAGGCAGACTGTGGGCGGCTGACTCTCAGAGGTTTGTTCATTAAACAGGATTCTCCAACACAACCACAGACACATTAAAACTGAGCTGAGCTAAACGGCTCCGTCTGTGTCGCTCGCCCACTCGCTCACTCGCTCACTGCTCAGATCTTTTAATAACTCCAAACGTGAACCTGTGAGCCGCTGATCCACGTTTCCCCTCGTTCACGCTTCTCTTTCACGTCTTCACTCTGTGTATCCCATCATAAATCACTGAATGAACATCAGCTGTTTGAAGAAGACTTGAAACTAGAGACTGAGACAGAAACTCCTGAATGTTTACTGACGTTATAAAGGGAGAAGTAGAGTCACTTTCTATAGAAACTACCAGAGGAGTCGCCCCCTGCTGGTCACAGAGAGAGAACACAGGCTTCAGGCACTCATGAAGAATAATCCAATCAGGACGAGAACGTCTCCCAATGCTCCTCCAGAGGTTTCAAACCAGAGCAGCAGCTTGAGGTGCTCGGACACTCCAGAGTATTATGGATGCAAAGCGTAACCATAGCAACAACGATGTGCTTCAAACCTTGAATGTCTGTAGCCTGAGTTAATAAAATTCAGCTTTTCTGTTGATAGGGAACGACGTTGAGAGCGAGAACAAATCTTCACGACCGTTTCATCCTCACGATGAACGACCGATGAGAACAGATCTCAGGCCACGATGAGGAAGAGCTTTTTAAGGCGAAGTGAGAAAAGCTTCTTAGAAGGAACAGGCGAGCAGAGATGAGTTAGAGCTTCAGAGATCGAGAGGATCGACAGACAGAAGGAGACCTATTATACTCATTTCCACCTCTGACTCCACTGCAGCAGATTCATCTTCACTTATCTAAAACTGTTGAATATCAGCCACTGAAACAGGAAACTCAGGCCTCATTAGAGCTTCTGATTGGCCGAGGAGCAGACTTAGGTAGCTAGTCACTAAAAATATGTATTCAGAGTTTGATCCATTTATCATCCATCACCTGCTCATTGTGTCACATATCTGTGAATTTAGTCTTTAAATCAGAATCTGTTTGTAAATATATTCTTCTTGATTTCCTTCTGTCAACGGTAAGAAATTAGATTAATGTCGACTTGAGGAAAACGTCTCAGGAGAAGTTAAATCTGACAATAACTTTGTATAGAATTAAAGAAAATACAGAAAAAAATAGGATAAAAGTATAGTAGGTCTCCTTAAAAGATTTGAGAGAAAAGCCAGAAAGGAGTGAATCGGTAATCTGCACAATAAATTCATCAATTAACACAAACAGGACACACATGAAGCGGCCAGGTGACACAGATGTGTGTTATCTGTGTGTGTGTGTGTTATCTGTGTGTGTGTGTTCACCTCTTTGGCTCGCTGCACTCCGTCACTCGCAGGGTTCCTGATCTGCGGAGACGACCTGGTGTTGATTTTATCGTAGAGCTGAAAGAAAAGAGTCGGAGATGAACCAACCAAACGAGCTCCAGCACATTACTCTCTTCTAACTTTGTTTCCATGAGTTAAGATTCATTTCACTTTACACTTTGAATCATTCCTTTTAGTGTGAACACATTTGACAGATGTTTGTAGCATCAGGTCACGAGAGGAGGAAACGATGAACCAGAAGATGTGAAATCTGATCTGAACAGAAGCAGAGTTTTTCAAAAGGACCTTGTTTCCTGAGAACTCTTATTAACCAGAATCTGAATCGGATTGAGATATCTATTACTGAAAGAAGTGGAAATGGTTTAAAACTAAAGATTCTGAAGTCTTGTGTCCTCTGCACTCGTCCTCACTCTGATTTATTCATTTGTTTTCCGGCAGCAGTGCCTCTTTTTTCCTGTTTCATTCTCCATCATTGAGCTAACAAGGAGCTGTCGACGGACACAAGAGACGCTTGTCAGAGTCGCAGCTGACGGACGAGCTGCAGCGACTCGTACGAGCCACAGACAGACGTGTGTGTTTCTAACAAACAGTCTGAACGACACACGAGTCAGAGCAGAGACTGTTGGCGTGAAACCGCAAAAACAAACGTTCATATTCACAGAGACAACGAGAAAGAGACGTTTGATCAGAGCAGGTCGTTTCCCACGGAACCTTCACGCCACACAGATATTAATCTGAGCTCGTTTATCACCAACTGGCTCCGTGCTTCCTGGAATCTGATTATTGGTCTTTAGACTTTTTAACTTCTGTCAGAACAAATCAGTTTTATTATCAGAAGCAACATTAAGTATTATCTTAGGGATGTGGATGTCATGGGAACGATGTCGTCTGTTTTCGACATGCAAAGTCTTTTCAGATAAAATCTAAATACAAACTGATGAATGTGGTTTGTTGTTGTTGTTGTTTTTTAAAAAAGTTCTAAAAGGAACAAAACGTGTGGTTTAAAGAAAGTCGTTTAACGAACGAGCTGAAAAACTCATCTGGAGAATTTCTGTGTAATTCTCTAAAAACAGCTCATCACGTGTGTGACCTGCAAACTAGGCTAACAACAAATAACATGTGTGTTAGTAGAGTGTGTGTGTGTGTGTGTGTGTGTGTGTGTGTGTGTGTGTGTGTGTGTGTGTGTGTATGTGTGTGTGTGTGTGTGTGTGAGGATGGTCGAGTGCAGAGGAGGAGCAGGATGTTGTGGTTTGGTGGTCGGTGCATCTCTCTCGATGAATATCTGACTCCACAAGATGACGACACAAACAAACCAGGTCTCAATTGTGCATTGGCACACACACTTATAAACAAACACACACACACACACACACAAACACACACACAGACACCCCCCAACAACACAATACGCTCTGGATGTCCTCTTAACACTACTGAAACAAATTTGAGAGCCTGAGGACTGAATTGTCCCAGTGTGTTGTCCACCAAACACACACACACACACACACACAAACACACACACGTCCTTGTTCTTTCAAGGGGAAAGTTGTCAACATCTTTCTGTGTTTGTTCGAAATGAAACAAACAGTTTTGACCTCTAAAGGTTTTCAACAGAAACTAAAACACACAACGATTCTGCAGAAAACAAACAATTTAACACATGAATATTTATATTTTCGTGGGAAATGTGCTGAGCAACAGATGCAGAAATGCAGCGAGTCGAGTGCAGACGAGCCTTCATTACATCTGTGTTCAAACAGCACCGAACCGCCTGCTCTCATTCTGAGATGAGAAACAGAACAATATCCTAATGATGAGTAAACTCAGACGTCTCATTCCACCGCCTGCATCATCCAGGAAGAAGCCGGAGGAGCTTTGAAAACCAGAATATGAGGATAAAAATACAAACACACTTGACTAAAGTGCCTCATTATACATGTCAAACGGCAGACACACACACACACACACACACACACACACACACACACACACACACACACACACACACACACACACACACACACAGGGGGAAGCTGGGCTGACTTCAAATGAGCTCCGGGCGTCTCTCGACAAGAAGCTCTTCTCTGCAAACACACACGAGACAGAAACGAACACACACGAGACAGAAGCGAACACACACGAGACAGACACAAACACACACGAGACAGACACAAACACACACGAGACAGACACGAACACACACGAGACAGAAACGAACACACACGAGACAGACACAAACACACACTCACCCGGGAGACGCTAAGTGGTTTGTCAGGGAAAAAGCATCCGGAGTACAAACGAGACACAACTTATCAAAGGCTGCGGCTCGTCTGCTCAGCGTCGACAGGATTTCTGTGTGTCAGCGGCGTGGAGGCTCACACAGACACACACAGACACACACAGACACACACAGACACACACAGACACACACACTCTGACAGGGATGGAGGCTTGTTGTGAGAGGCACCGAGGCCCCGACAATAGAAACCATTGTTCCTTCACTGATGATTTCTGACCGACCCCCACCTCACAGAGCAAGGGTGTGAAAGGGTGTGAGGAGACACACACACACACACACACACACACACACACACACACACACACACACACACACACACACACACACACACAAACACACACAAACACACACACACAAACTCTCCTGCAGCCCATTTTAACCTCCTCACAACGAGACACAACATAATATCACACAAAGCTATTTAGCTATTTTCATTCCTGACATGTTCCTCACATGTTCCTCACATGTTCCTCACATGTTCCTCACATGTTCCTCACATGTTCCTCACATGTTCCTCACATGTTCCTCACATGTTCCTCACATGTTCCTCACATGTTCTGCAGGTTCTCTATGTGAGAACAAACATCTGAGTCAGTGTCTCTGGATGTTCTGGATCTTCTCCTGCAGCCTCCTGGTAACATGTGTGTAACATGTTGAGTCCATGTGAGGAACCAGCAGGACGATGTGTGGAAGCTTCTCAGTGAGCGAGTGGACGAGTGGACGAGGTTTCTAACACGTGACGTGAAACCTGAAGAACACAAAGATCTCAGGATGAAGAAGAGGAGCCGGACACGTAGAAGACGAAGACGTCCACTTGGAAACACGAGGAGATTCCAGATCTTCTGGTGATGAGGCCGATGCCGGTGTTGTAACAATAAGACTAAACTGATTTGTTTAACAGACAAGTCATTTAGAAAACAGCCTTCATCTCCGATAGTCAGAGAGTAAACCGTTTAATTTTGGTTGCATTTGTTTCAGCGACTCCACTTCTGCATCCAGAAGCCGGGGATTGTGGGTAAAATCCAGCGCTCTGCTGTGTTGTCGTGTTTCAGATCAGAGAGAGAGACTCAACAGTCCGGTCAACCTTTTATATTCTTCATTTCATCGACATGAAAACCTCTAAACTGCTCGAGCTCAGGAGAAGTGTGGAATTCAGCCTCTAAAGTTTGACTTTGAAACTCAGGTTTTCAAACAGCATCTCGTCTCCAGTGAGGAAAGCTCACATCTGTAAGATCGTGTGTCTGAAGTGTGGAGAAGAAGGTGAGGATCATTTTGAACAACTCATAACAAAAGAGACTCTTAGATCTCCGTGCTGTTGTGTTCCTGATAACGTGTTATCTCATGTTTGTCTCTGCTGCTTCTAAAGGACATTTGTCTCTGAGTTGTGATCTGGTCAGAGACTCTGAGGACGAGAGGACGAACAGAGAGGGGACGAGACGCTCAGCAGGGGACGACCACTTCAACACAACATTTACTGTAAAAGCCTCAAACAAGCTGCAGGTCTGTTAGAAACTGAGAAACTCATGTGTGAACAATATGGTTTTTAGTGCAGAGAATATTTCCCGTCCTAAAACATTAACAACAGACATTAAAATAGTCAAATATGCAGAAAAGGAGAAACTTTGTGTGTTTCTACTGCAACACATCAGCTGCAGAGTCTGTGCAAAGCTCAAAATAGATGTGTTGGTGTGTGTTTAGTAATACAAACACACTTCCTCAAACAGTAGGAGTGACAATTTCCTATTTACATGAGCAGCAATGTCACAAAGAAACTGAAAGAGTGAAGAAATACGTGTGTGTGTGTGTGTGTGTGTGTGTGTGTGTGTGTAGCAGCCTGACAGGTCGCACACATCTGTCTGATCTTTCTACTGTGAAGTTTGAAGAATCATCAGACGACTGACGCTCATTTATTCTTTTAGAGTTCTGCTTCTTCTGGGAACACTTTGGTCTCCAGAAGAAGCAGCAGAGTGAGCGCTCCTCTCTCTCGCGCTGCTCTCAGGTGACTGTTCAGAACTCGGCTTCTTTAAAACCAGAACTGAGACGATCACATCTGGTTCCAGCCTCTTCACACTCGCTCCCTGTCTGATCTACATGTTCACATTCTACAGCTTCTCTCTTCAGACTCACTGGTTCTGATTCCAGTTTGAATTCATATCTTTGTGGAAATAAAAGAGCAGATCTGATTGGCTGCTGTGGACATGTCAATCAATCAAATTGTGTTTGTAAAGCCCATATTCACAAATCACAATTAGTCTCAAAGGGCTTATGAGCGTGAAGCAGAGTCAGTGTGTGTGTGAGGGTTGTAGTGATGTGTGTGTGTTTTCACTGTTTGTTGGTGACACAACAACACATTTCGTCAGAGTTTCCTGTTTCCAGAGGTGAAGACGACTTTGTGTGCAGCTGCATTATGAAGGGACGGACACATGAGACGAAGGTGTGTGTGTTTGTGTGAGGGTTGTAGTGCTGTGTGTGTGTCACTTGTGTGTTTTCACTGTTTGTGGTGACACAACTCACATCGAGCAGAGTGTGGAGATGCTGGTCCTGAAAAACACTGTGGAGGAAATCCAGATCCTTTTCACTGCAGTCGGTCAGACCGTGGATCTCCTCTAAACTGTCCAGCACCTGAGACACAGCCCCTGTAACACACACAGACACACACACACACACACACACACACACACACAGACACACACACACAAACACGCAGACACACACAAAAACAAAACATGTTTGAATAAAGAAACATGATAATTATCTTATTTCAGGTTCTATATATTTGGTTGTATTTGTGTTTTGTTTTCTATTCATAGTTATTTATAATAAAGTGTGTAGTAAAACAGTAAAAATATCAAAACTTTGATAATGCAATCTTAGGAGTTATTATTATTTTGAATATATTATGTTGGTATCAGAAATGTTTTAGTCCCGGCTCCGTCCCTGAAAAGCTCTCTCTCATTTTTCTTCACTTCCTCTGATTGAGAATACATCAAGACCCCAGATATTTAAATGGCATAATTAATAGATGATGAATTAAATAACACACATTCCAACACACACATCACCAACAGATACCTACTTTCTGCTGCTAGTAGTCCTAACAGGTGAGAAGCATTAACAGAAACAGACACACAAATCAACACTCAACAGATGAATGAATATCAGCGTTCACTGGTGGAGGCAACAAGTTCGTAGAATCATTAAAAGTAGAAACATTGATGAATAATGTAAGGAGTTGTGTGTGTGTGTGTGTGTGTGTCTGTGTGACTGAGTGTGTACCTGAGGAGGTGGGGTCACTGGAGAAATCATGGAGTTCCTCTGGAGGGTCTCCGTAGAAGGAGTTAAACTTGTGACTGGACACAGCGGCGAGCACCGCCCCCTGAAACACAACATCATCAACGTCATGGCAACAAGCCTGGGATGTAATGACATCAGCAGTGTGTGTGTGTGTGTGTGTGTGTGTCTGTGTGTGTGTGTGTGTGTGCACATATAAACCTTGAGCTTCCTGCGGGCATTGAACTTCCTCAGCTGCTCCACGGTCTCGATCATGTGGATCTTGTAGGCGTACCGGTCCCGCTCCTTAGGAAAACGAGTCAAGTTGAGTTCAAGTCCTGCTCTCAGTTACTGTTAAAACAACGGTGCATTCAGGTGCGTGTGGGAAGAACGGCCTCTGCAGTACCTTGAGCCAGGGGTGGTTCAGGGCCTCGTAGACCGTGATCCTCTCGGCCGGGTCCAGCATCAGCATGCGTCTCACCAGGTCCTTGGCGCTCTCTGAGATCTGGATCCACTGACGAGGATTCATCTACACACAGGAAGTAAAAACACACAGAGTTCACAGGAAGGCACCTGAACGTTTCTCCCATCGACACACTGACAGGTTTCCACGTAGACAGGAAGTCAACACCGTGGATTCATGGTGTCCACGGGTCAAACATCGATATGGAGATGGTCCACTGATGGTGAGTCAGTCACTGACTCTGCATGAGGACCAAGTGAGAAGCAGCTGTGAGTCGGATGATCGACCACGACTGAGACACCATCATCACGTCTGTTCTTCACATGAATGGAGATCTGGTTAAATTCAAACTGATTTTTTGAAGTGGAGACATTTGTCTTTAAATTAAACATATTCTGCTAATGCTCAGGTTGATAATGTTTGTGTTTATGTTTATGAGTTATGACAGTGAAATGTTTTCATGCTCTAATGTTGAGTTTCCAGGTCGAACGACGTGTTTCCTGTTGTCCAATCAGCAGTGACGTGTATATAAACTCCGCCTTATTAAAGAGACAGTTACACATGTGGACGTGTGACAAGGTGTTTTCTGTGGGGAAGGAAACTGCCTTTACCTCTGTGAACGTTTACATTCACAGTAAAAACCTTAATCACACACTGAAGCCTCAGTTGTGTGCTTCCCTGGTTGTGTGCGAGTGTGAGACGTTGTGTGCACCACCTCCTCACCTTGTGTTTGCCTCGACAAATGGCTTCGAACAGCCGCTCCTTGGTGCCGTAGAAGGGCAGGCAGCCGGAGAGGAGGATGAAGAGGATGACTCCGCAGCCCCACACGTCCACAGGCTTCCCGTACGGTTCCCTCTTCACCACCTCGGGGGCCATGAAGTGAGGCGTGCCCACCCGACCTGACAAACACACAAACACACAAACACACACGTGGAACACACACCTTGTTGGTCCTTTACTAGAAAAGGAAGTGTGGTCAGGTTTCACTTCTGCCATTGAAACCTCTTATCTCTAGTCTTAATAAATGCACATTTGCAGAATTAAGTGCAGAATGATTTGTTTCCTTTTCTTCTTCTCTTTCATTTATGGTTAAAAAGAGGAAATCAAATATATTGTTTGTTTGTTTCAAGCTTTGAGATAAAAGATGAGGAACTTGGACACATTTCATTTCCAGGTTGAAAACAAGAAGTTGAGTTTCCTACGATTAAACTCGGCTCTTCTGACTCACTGTGGAAGTGAAGCCTTTGACCCTGAGATGCTGAGATGAACCTAACTTTTGACTTAGAGATTGACTGTGTATATTAACTTATTAATATTACGTATTAATATTGTGGTTGTTAACCCATCATGAGGTCACCTGCTGGTTTGAAGCCTCAGTTTGACACGTTGTCAGTTGCAGTTTGGAAAGTGATGCTAATATAAATGTGTAACTGATCCTGTTGTACAAACAACTTTCACATGATTTCTTTGATACTGAATAAAACTTCATCAGAGTATTTCAAGCAGATTAATGGAGGTTTCTTGTGGAGACACTTCAGAGATAATAATTTCTGGATCCCGTCATCGTCTTCATGGTTAAAATGACGACAACCATCTCTGCCTGAAAAGTTTGTCCTGATCAAAAAACGTCCACAAACCTTTTTTATGTTTGAGAGCAACAGTAGCAAAGTCATTTAAATGATGAGTGAGGAGAATGTGAATGTGGGTGTGTCTCTGGCGTTGTGACCTCGTGGTCACTTTACCTCCGGCCACCAGCCCGGACTCTCCCAGCTGGATGGCGACTCCGAACCCCCCGAGCTTCACCGGAGCCGAGTTCTCTTTGGACGCCAGCAGCACACAGTGAGGCTGAGGAGAACAGAGGAGGAGACGGGAGAACCATGAGTTCCTGCTTTTGTTTCTGCTAACTGAAGAGCGACACCCTCTTATAAATAACAGAAACCACATGTGTGAGACACACCCCAACCCCCCAAACCCCCAAAACCATCACCCGCCACCACACACAACCAACTGATGGTGAGGGAGGATCAGAGAAGAAGAACAACACGTTTAAATATCAAACTTATCGTGTTTGACAGAAACTGGAGCTCCGTGGAATAACGTTTGTTTTAGTTACGATTTATTAGATCCAACGTCTTATGTTTGGTTTCTAACTGAGTCGTCTCTCTTTTATAAAAACAGCAAACACGTGAGGAGAAAACGATGAGAATGTAAACATCAGAAACACTGACTGTTGCTGATGCTTCTGCCTGAGGATCCACGACAGAGAGAAGGTGAATCTCTTCTTTCACTGGAAGCTATTTGAGTTCGACTCTGGCCTCACTTGACTCCGTCTTTAAATATTGTGAAAGCAAACTGTGGTGTTTTTGGAGCCGTTTCCTTCCACAGTCGAGCGAGCTGGGGAGATACCTCCACGTTATAATCAGAGCCCGAAGTGGAGAGCACATTGTGTAATCACAGATCTGAGCGGAGCCCTGCCCTGGCGTCTCTCTCTCCCTCTCAGCCGGAGTTCTGCGTCGTGCTGGAGAGGAAGGAGCAACCTGACCACAGCTTCAACTTCTCTCTGTACAACATCACCACATTCTGCACTCGAGCGTTTCTCTGCCGTGTTTCAGCAGCACAGACCCGAGAGCTTCTCACAGCTAATGAGAAAGAAGCTGACTCTCGGCGCTGCTGTTTTCAAGATGAACGATCGATAACAAGAGGAAAGGATATTTTTTTGACGAGTCGTTCCAAAGGAATTTACCCGAGTGAAGGATTGTGCAGCTCAAAGTGTGCAAGTGTGGGATTCTTTATCCTTTTGTTCCACATGTGCACAAAGAAAGTTTTTATGGACTTCATTGACGAGGTGAGTTCTTTGATAAGTTCCTCTGTGAGATCTCATCCCTCAGTCTGTCGGAGCAAAGCTTCTCCTATCATCACCAGTTCAGTTTCTTATCTTTTCATATGAACTTCAATGGTTTGTTCAACTGGTTTCATGCTTTACGAGACAAAACATGGGAAACAAAGTGTGCTTCTGCAGACTCATCTCTTAAACACATAGGGAAGTTACAATACGTTCATCTACAAGGCTTCGAACTTCCTGTTGGCACGATGGAGAAACATGTTAAATGTAATGGCTGTTCTGTTCTCTCTCCTCCCGTCTGCAGGACTGAGCATCAGAACCAAACCTTCTCCACCACAAACACCTTCTCCCCTCCCCCCGCCCCCCCAACACTTCTGCTTCACCACAAAGATCCTCGAGATGAACAACACCACACTGTGCGTGGATCATGACGCCCTGCAGATCCCGCTGGCGTTGTTCTACTCCATCATCTTCATCCTGGGTCTGGTTGGGAACCTGGTGGCTCTGTGGGTTTTCTTCTGTGTCCAGTCCACGAAGAAGAACTCTGTGAGGGTGTTTCTGATCAACGCAGCGTTTGCAGACCTGCTGCTGGTGGCGTGTTTACCGTTCAGGATTCTGTATCACAGCCAGGGCAACGTCTGGAATCTGGAGCCCACCTTGTGTAGAGTTGTGGGCCACTTCTTCTACATGAACATGTACATCAGTGTCACGCTGCTGGGGCTGATCAGCGTGGACCGCTACCTGAAGATCCACCGCGGCATCGGGACGCCGTGCAGGCCTCTGTCCACCAGGGGGAGCAGCGTCCTCTGTGCAGTCATCTGGGTCATGTCCTTCGCTTTGGCTTTGATATTTTTGATGTCAAAGTCTGACTCACGGCCCAACAGGTTGGTGACACCTCAGATCAAACCTTCTTCTCCATTTACTCTTTATATTTGTGTGTGATCTGAGCAGCTTGAATGTTGGTGTTTGCAGATGTTTCCACTACAGGCAGCTCCTGGGTGCAGAGTGGAAAGCCTTCATCAACATGGGTCTCCTGGTGGTCTTCTGGCTCGTCTTCCTCTCTTTGGTCGTGTCTTACGGAAAGATCGCCCACACGCTTCTCAGAACGTCACACGAGAAACCCGACCTGCCCAACGCCACACGCTACACCAGAACCGCCAGGAAGTCCTTCTTCATCCTCTTCCTCTTCACCGTCTGTTTTGTCCCGTATCACATGGTCCGGGTGTTCTACATCAAAACTCAGATCACAGAGACCTCCTGTTACTGGAGGGGCGTGGCCAACAAAGCCAATGAGGTGGCTTTGCTGTTCTCGGCCCTCAACAGCTGCCTGGATCCCGTCATGTACTTCCTGCTGTCGTCCTCAGTCAGGAAGCAGGTGCTGCGCCTGCTGGGAAACGTGTTGTGTGTGCGAGAAGTCGCTGGAGTCAGTGGAACCAGCTCCACCGTCGAGAACGATGGGAGGAGTGGGAGAACGGACAGAGGGGAGGCAAACCGGGGACTGATGAGGGGAGGAGCTGAGTCCAGCCGGGAGGAGATGTGAAGCTGCAGTGAGACTCCGTCACCTTCATCCTTATCATGATGGCCAGGAGGGGGCAGCAGCAGTGTTTCTCAAATTATTAAATATCATCTGAGTTGATAATGACATCCTCATCTTTACCACAGAGGCACAAACGATTCAGGAGCTAATTTCATCCGAGCTTTATCAGAAGTAGGGTTGCAAAATTCCGGGAATATTCAAAGTTGGAAACTTTCCATGGGAATTAACGGGAATAAACTGGAAATGTTGTGGGTAATTTATACTAACTGTATTTACCTTGTCATATACAGACATAAATATAAACATTTTGTTGTGTCATAGGCTGATTTGAGCCCTGAGGAAACTTTGGGCACTTGACTATATGCTTCTGCATCGTTGTGTCATTCTTAACATAGGTCTTTGCACAGTATTTGCAAATGTACACAGCCTTTCCTTCTACATTGGATGAGGTGAAATGTCTCCACACATGAGAGAGTGCACGTGGCATTGTTCTGTAGAATAAGATGAGAAGAAAGTTTGTAAAAAAACACTAATGCAATGCCAGAGATATAAATAGTTAGTCAAACAATTGGAATCGTCTGTAAACATATTTTACAATTGATGGATAAATGAATGGAAATAGTCTAGATGAACAGATGAACAATCCTCAATCAGCATGCTAATATATTTTCCCAGTAATATCATGGAAACTTACCTGACTAGTCCTTCACTCTACAGCAGGCCTCAATAGCCCTGCTGTAGAGTGAAGCATGCTGGGAGTTATCTGTGCATGTGATGGAAGAATGACCAGTGGAGGGTTGAAACTCAACGTTCCATACATCTTTAAAATAGAGTTTTGAATGATGTTTTTATTGCTCAGCGTTTAATTTGCGTAGTTTTTTTTTTTTTTTCAAAATTCCCAAAATTCCCAAGCTAAACTTCCCATGGAAAGTTTCCGGAAAGTTTCCGGAAATTTACCGGAAACTTTCCGCCCCTTTGCAACCCTAATCAGAAGTGAACCAATCCACCAGGTTGAGAACAAAATGATCTTTACGCCACGTCAGCCTCAACGCTTTCTCTTCCCGTCGGTGCAACTCAACAAAGCTTGTGATATTTAACAGCTTGTACAGTAAACGTGTAAATAATAAGAATAATGAACTTTCTAAATTAATTGTTTCAAGTTATTCTACTTGTTTTCCTGCTGGAATCTGAGCCTGCAGTGTAAAGGAGCTTATTATATAGATCAGCTGATACAGGGCTTAAGAACCTATATGAATATATATATATTGTAATAATAAAGTTGTGTAAAAGACATGGCTCATTTTAATTTTCTTTACACAATTCAAAACATAAATAATGTATTTAAATAAGATTCCTTTTTAGTTTGAACAGATAATTTGTAAGATGTAAAATTGATTAAAAGAAATTTTCTTCTATTTCTGTCAACACTGAATGGTACAATATAGTGATTATATGAATGAAACACATTTATGCTTTGTGAATAATAAAATGCTATGGATGGTGAGTTTATGATTTCAACAGTAACATCGTGAAACAATACAAACAGTTAGTTGTTATTTATTTTTAGATAAATTTAGAAAAGCAAGTTTTTTGCTTTCAATTTCTTAAATCTTCAAACTGCCTGTTATTATATTATATGAAGTCATCGGGAAAAAGGAAAGAACAGTCGCATTAGAGAAGCTTCTTGATAAATGACTCAACATATTTGAATCAATTGTCATAATTGATAATTAAATTAATATAACATATGCAGTGAAGTACAGATAAAACCCCACCGGAGCTCAGTATGAACCTCAGACAGCGAGTGACCCACAAAACTGAATTTAAAGAGCAACAGCGCCCCCTCAAGGCAGGATGAATATGGACGGACATGAAGAACTGTCAGTATAAAGAGAAATTTGGAGATTCTAAATAAGAATAAAGAAAAACAGAAAGTTACTCTGTTAAGTCCTGGGACAGTAAATGGATTCAGGACACACTTCAGTCTCTAATCGACACAGACACACACTCGACCACAATCTCTCACACGTCATGTTCGCACGCTCGAAACAAACTCAGAAACCTCTCGTTGTTTCAGAGGAACCGGAAACAGACAAAGAGAGAAAATGTGACAAAACCAAACCCACAACAAACCTGTGACTCTGTGACAAGTGAGAGAGAAGTTAGAAGTTGATTCTGCTGACCAGCACTTCTCTGCTTGTGTGAATATCTGTTTGACCTGAGGGAGTGAAGCTGCAGTCACTGGTACGTACCACACCACTAACACACACTGACCACTAACACACACTGGTACGTACGACACCACTAACACACACTGGTATGTACGACACCACTAACACACACTGACCACTAACACACACTGACCACTAACACAGACTGACCACTAACACACACTGGTACGTACCACACCACTAACACACACTGACCACTAACACACACTGGTACGTACGACACCACTAACACACACTGGTACGTACGACACCACTAACACACACTGGTATGTACGACACCACTAACACACACTGGTACGTACGACACCACTAACACACACTGGTACGTCCGACACCACTAACCCACGACTGGCTCTAAAGCAGCTGGACATTCAAGTTCCTTTAGTTCTGTTGTGTTTAAAATTTAAAAACTGACTTAAATAAACGTTTAACATTTGAATCATAACACTTTTTTATCTTGCTACAGGACGTTGAACCACGAACCTTAAATTAGTTTATCAGCCGCCTCTTCACCAAACTCAAAATAATGTTCTAAAAATAAAGAGCACTTGTTCAAGCTGCTGTTGTGAAGTTTACATCGATCTTCAGAGTCTGAAGCTTCATGTTCGATCTGGTTTCACATGGAAATTTAGGAACTAAAGAATTATGTCCGACATACGTTTGTCCTGAATGAAGAACTTCATGTGGTGGCATTGTTACATCCTGATGGTTTCACTAGCAGCATCAGCACCTCCAGGCGCAGTACTCAACAGTACTCAACAGTACTCCACAGTATTACAGTACTCAACAGTACTCAACAGTACTCCACAGTATTACAGTACTCTACACTAGTTCAAATGCACCAAATGAACGTCCTTGTGGTTCAAACATTATATCGTCGGAGGTGAAGACAGCAGCAGCTTCCTCTTCTTCTTCTTCTTTTTCATTCTGTCTCTTCTTCCTGTGATTGGTCCAAAAGTTCAAACTCTCCAACAAAGTGTTTTAACTCTGGAACAGAACCTGGTTCAGTTTGATCCAGACCCAGAACTCCTCTCCTGGTCTGAGGAACCGTTCACACCTGATGTTCAGAGTCTGAAGCTCTGAACCCGACCAGGTGTGAACGAGTCCTTGGATGAATCATCACATCACACCTCTGGAATATGAACGACGCTGAGGAATTCATGAAGTTTGTTTTGTTTCAGATCAGATGGATTTCCCACCGTTCACTTTCCCACCAGACAACTCTTCCTCTTCCTCTGTTTCCTGTCTCTGTCCCTCTGCTGCCACTCGGATCTTCCTCCCCTCCGTGTACACGCTCCTCTTCCTCACCGCTCTCCCAGGTAACGCTCTCTCCTTGTGGGTCTTCCTCCGGTGCATCTCCACCGTCTCCCCCACTCACGTCTACCTGTCCCACCTGAGTATCTCCAACCTGTTGCTGTCCCTCACCGCGCCCTTCCTCGCCGCCTACTACGCCTGGGGCTCCGTGTGGCGGCTGAGCGGCGCCCTGTGTCAGCTGGTCCTGCACCTCATCACCCCCGTGCTCCACATCAACGTCTACATCAGCCTGGTGATCCTCACCTGGGTGGCCCTCTGCCGCTTCGCACTCCTCATCCAGCACACGCACGCCGCCCGGCCCAGCGCCTGCACCACCCT
>NC_083651.1:1664542-1668311 GCF_963576545.1 Limanda limanda
ATGGTAACTGATTGTGAGTTCTTTGGGTCGTGTGCAGACCGACTGACTGCAGGTGCCCCCCCCCCCTCACACAGGTCTGCAGTGACACTCATACTGAGACCTACCTTGACGTCTCGGTGGATGACGTTGTTGTCGTGGCAGTAGCGCAGCGCCTCCAGGATCTGTCTCATGTAGTGACTGAACAAAGACACAACAGGACAGTGTTGACTTCTCCAGTGAAGACACAAAACACACAAAACACACACAAGTCCAGAAAGAGACGGTGAGAGACGGTGAGAGACGGTGTACCTGGCCACGGCTTCACTGTACACGAAGCCAGCGTCGGCCCGCTTCACGATCTCAAAGCACAGGTCGGCTCCGTCCATACTGAGGAAGAGAGAGAGAGAGAGAGAGAGAGAGAGAGAGAGAGAGGGTCAGTGAGGCAGTCACAGGTTTTATTTAGGCTGATAAATATGATATTTTAGTTTCAGTAGATTGAGAAATGTGTTAAAATCAGAGAATAAGTCTCATTAATACAACACACAGGCTCATAATTAACTTCCATGGAAGCGCCACCAGAGGGCGCTGTTTTTGTTGAAGGTACATTTCAAAGCTGCAAAAGGAAAATAAGAATCTGCATTTTGCACAATGTATCTGATACTGTATTATATATACATTATTAATAAGATAACTAATCAATATGTCTTTACATTTTTCACAAAGAGATCAATCCCTGCTCGTTTCATTCTTCTGCATTAATTCATGTATCGACATTTATCACTGTCTCTAACTCCCACCAGTGTATAATAATTTATTTTAATATATTTCATAAATCATTCAGGAGCAGAAAATCAATCAATGGATAAATCAATTAATAAACATGCAGACAAATCACTAATTGATCTACAAGTTATGACGACAGAGAGTTTTAAAACACGTCTGGTTCTTCAGGAGATTCTGTGAACTATGATGTTTTCACATTTAGAAAAATCCCTCTGGAGCCGTTTGAAGGTTCAGGGCCGACAGGTTCTCCCGGTGCAGTTAGAACCAGGTCCAGTTAGAACCAGGTTCCAGTTAGAACCAGGTCCAGGTCCAGTTAGAACCAGGTCCAGTTAGAACCAGGTTCCAGTGAGAACCAGGTCCAGTTAGAACCAGGTTCCAGTTAGAACCAAGTTCCAGTGAGAACCAGGTCCAGTGAGAACCAGGTTCCAGTTAGAACCAGGTCCAGTTAGAACCAGGTCCAGGTCCAGTTAGAACCAGGTCCAGTTAGAACCAGGTTCCAGTGAGAACCAGGTCCAGTTAGAACCAGGTTCCAGTTAGAACCAAGTTCCAGTGAGAACCAGGTTCCAGTGAGAACCAGGTCCAGTGAGAACCAGGTTCCAGTTAGAACCAGGTTCCAGTTAGAACCAGGTCCAGTTACAACCAGGTTCCAGTTAGAACCAGGTTCCAGTTAGAACCAGGTCCAGTGAGAACCAGGTCCAGTGAGAACCAGGTTCCAGTTAGAACCAGGTCCCAGTTAGAACCAGGTTCCAGTCAGAACCAGGTTCCAGTGAGAACCAGGTCCAGTTAGAACCAGGTCCAGTCAGAACCAGGTCCAGTTAGAACCAGGTTCCAGTCAGAACCAGGTTCCAGTTAGAACCAGGTCCAGTGAGAACCAGGTCCAGTTAGAACCAGGTCCAGTCAGAACCAGTCGTCTCCAGGATCAATGATCTCCTGCGTTTAGCTTCAGCCGATTCTCTCGCTCTGTTCCCTTTTCTTCTTTCACCCAATTACTGAATCCGTCTCTTTATTGTCACTAAGCCTCTGCACCAATTAAACCGTCCTGTGATGTAGGACTTGGCTGCAGCACCCCCCCCCCCCCTCCTGGGAGACTCAGAGACTCGTGGAGCGTTTCTCTTCCTGTTTGCTCAGAGACGTCTCAGAGGAAACGTCTCAGTCCACCTGCAGGTCCACCACCGCTCCAGCACAAACCAGCTGAGGAGCAACCGGTGACAATCCCTTTAACGTGTCGTTCTCCTGCTTTTCCTTGAAGGTTCCCTGCGCTCGGCCGTGTGGAACCGTGAGGAACCCGAGCCGTGTGGAACCCGAGCTCTTTCCTGTTCCGCGATAACGGAATTAAACGATAAAGGAATTAGTTCTGGAAGCAGAGGAGCGATGGAGAGATGGAGCGGCTCGGAGAAGAGCTGGAGGTAGCAGCGAGTGTGAAATCTTAATCTCATCTCTTTCCTCTCATATATACAGTACTGCACTCCTTTATTACCCCCACCCCCACCCCCACCCGCACCCCCACCCGCACCCGCACCCCCACCCGCAGCTAACAAGCTTTCTCATATCAGAGCAGATTATATAAAACCGCTGCAGGCTCGCTTCCCTCTAACGCTGGCGCCCTTTCACTATATCTCCCACAAGCCACCTCTTCTTCACACTCTGCCACCGTGACACCTCCACCCTGCTCTCCTACAGGTGTGTGTGTGTGTGTGTGTGTGTGTGTGTGTGTGTGTGTGATCCTTACTACTCAAACACCATGTAGAGCATCCCATCGGAGCTGTAGGTCTCCAGCAGCTCTACGATGTGGGGGTGTTTCAGCATGTGACAGATACTCGCCTCCCTCTTCAGATCTGAAACACACACACACACACACACAAACACACACACACACACAGATATTAAAACCACAAGCTCACAGATCAATATTCTATCAACACAGAATGAGATCCGAACAAATCTGCCCGTGTTTGTATTTCCAGACATGAAAACTCTTATTTTCTTTATTCAAGTTCAACATATTTGGTTGTATTTGTATTTTCTTTTAAATTTATAGTTAAACTGTAAAACATCACACACGTCTCCAAGTGTTTTTCACCTGTAACAAAATGAAATGTACAGTTTCTTATTTCTTGTGTGTCTCGGGAGGAGAGAGCTTTGTGTTGTTGTCGTGGTTTGAGAAGCTGCGTCTGTTTCCTCTCCCCAGTGATTCCTCTGAAGAGTCTGCACCGTTCCTTTCAGCTTCACTAACCCCCCCCCCATACCCGCTTCATTAGGAACCAATTAAAGAGGGAGATGCTTATTTCCAGGCAGCAGTAAGAGGATCTGAAATAATAGGAGCGATACAAACAAACACACAGGAACCAAACGAGACTGAGGAGCTGGAGGAGCTGGAGGAGGTCACAGAGGTCAAAGTGTTTGAGATGCAGAGCTGTGGAGATAAGGAAGCTGCAGGGTTCAGATCCTCGTGATGGAGAGAGTGAGGAACGGAGAGAAGCTCGGAGGAGGAGTGATGTCACGGTGTTCTCCTGTTTTATAATCTCAAACATTCAGAGCTGGAGAACAAAGCTGCTCCAGGTGAAACTACCTGGTGGGTTCCATCAATATAGAGTCTGGTGTTGGAGGAACATTTACACATGGAGAGACTCACTCATTGAAAAGGGGAAGATGAGGAGAAGGAGGATGAGGAGGTGGAGGAAGAGGAGGAAGAAGAGGATGAGGAGGTGGAGGAAGAATAAGAGGAGGAGGAGGAGGAGGAGGTGGGAGGAAGAAGAGGATGAGGAGGTGGAGGAAGAAGAGGTGGAGGAAGAAGAGAAAAAGGAAGAAGAAGAACAGAAGGAAGAAGTAGAAGAGGAAAATGAAGAATGAGGAGGAGGAGGAGGAGGAGGAGGAAGAGGATGAGGAGGTGGAGGAAGAAGAGGAGGAGGAGGAGGAGGAGGAGGATGAAAAGGGAGAAGTAGAAGAGGTGGAGGAGAAGGAGGAGGTAGAAGAGGAGGAGGAGGAGGAGGAAGAAGAGAAAAAAAGG
>NC_083651.1:1668511-1681011 GCF_963576545.1 Limanda limanda
GAAGAAGTAGAAGAGGTGGAGGAGAAGGAGGAGGAAGAAGAGGAGGAGGAGGAGGAGGAAGAAGAGAAAAAAGGAGGATGAGGAGGATGAAGAGAAAAAGGAGGAGGATGAGAAGGAAGAAGTATAAGAGGTGAAGGAGGAGGAAGAGGAGGAGGAGGAGGAAGAAGAGAAATAGGAAGAAGTAGAAGAGGAAAATGAAGAATGAGGAGGAGGAGGAAGAGGAGGAAGAAGAGGATGAGGAGGTGGAGGAAGAAGAGGAGGAGGAGGAGAAAAAGGAGGAGGAAAGGAGGAGGATGAGAAGGGAGAAGTAGAAGAGGTGGAGGAGAAGGAGGAGGAAGAGAGCAATTAGAAGAAGAAAAAAGGAGGATGAGGAGGAAGAAGAGAAAAAGGAGGGGGATGAGGAGGAAGAAGTATAAGAGGTGAAGGGGAAGAAGGAGGAGGAAGAGGAAGAAGAGAAAAGGAGGATGAGGAGGAAGAAGTAGAAGAGGTGGAGGAGAAGGAGGAAGAAGAGCAATTAGAAGAAAAAAAGGAGGATGAGGAGGAAGAAGAGAAAAAGGAGGAGGATGAGGAGGAAGAAGTATAAGAGGTGGAGGAAGAGAAGGAGGAAGAAGAGGAAGAAGAGAAAAAGGAGATTGAGGAGGAAGAAGAGAAAAAGGAGTAGGATGAGGAGGAAGAAGTAGAAGAGGAGGAGGAGGAGGAGGAAGAAGAGGAAGAAGAGAAAAGGAAGACTTAGAAGAGGAGAATGAAGGAGGATGAGGTAGAAGAAGAGCAATTAGAAGAAGAAAAGGAGGAGGATGAGGAGGAAGAAGTAGAAGAGGTGGAGGAGGAGGAAGTGGAGGAGGAAGAAGAGAAAAAGGAAGACGTAGAAGAAGAGCAATTAGAAGAAGAAAAGAGAAGTAGGGACAACAACACGAGAGCTGTTTGTTTGTATCACTCTTATTATTTCCAGTGATGTTATTATCCTATTATATATATATTATATATATATATTATATATTATCCTTCTAACGAAAGTCTGACGACAGGTTTCAAAACCTTAAGATTAAATTCAGTTGTTTAGCAACTGATAACTGAAGCAGTCCAGTCTCCATCCTTCCTCCCTTCCTCCTTTCCTCCCTTCCTCCTTCCTCCTCTCCTCCCTCTTTCCTCCTTCCTCCCAGCAGCCGTCGCTCCGGAGCAGAGGAACATCCATCTCCACCTTCATGCTGCAGCTCGGTCTCATTCTCTCAGATTCCATCAGCAGCGCACTGAGTTTATTATATTAACTTTTAATATCCGCCTCTCGTGGTGAAACCGCTGCAGACGGATCCAGAACAAACACACACCTCACTGGACTGGGGAGGAGAACATGAAGCATTCCACATCCCGCTGGAGGCCACAACACAAACACACACAAACACACACACACACACACACACACACAAACTATAACCCTAAGTCACTGTGATGGGCTGCTATGTATGCAGTGACATTTTAATTAAAGCGTCCGAGTTGACGCCGCGAGCCGCCGCGCTAAACATCACGCTAATCCTCCGAGGACGAGCAGGCGGCGTGGGCTAACTCCAACACCATGCTAATGCTGCTAAAGCCGGGATAAGTGGCGTCCTCCAGGGCGCCACCGCCCGGCTCGCCCAGCTCGCCCGGCTCACGCCCGTCACTGGAACTGCTGCTGGAGGTCACCAGAGATACTTTATCAAATGGGAAGAAAATCGACTCGACAACTTGACCGAGCTGCAGGGAGGACACTTCCACTGCTTGTATGTGTGTGTCTGTGTGTGTGTGTGAGTGTGTGTGAGTGAGTGAGTGTGTATGAGAGAGAGAGAGAGAGAGAGAGAGAGAGAGAGAGAGAGAGAGAGAGAGAGAGAGAGAGAGAGAGAGAGAGAGAGAGAGAGAGAGTGCATTAGCACTCAATGCAACTAATGTTGTGGTCAAAGTGCAGCAGGAAGTGCTGTTACAGACTCATGTGGACAAATGAAAATAGAAGAGTGTAAAAGATGTGAATGTGTTATAATAACGGATCCTGTGGAACAAGGTTGTGAAGCCTGGTTCTCTGAGGTTCTCTGTGGATCTCTGTGGTTCTCTCTGTGGTTCTGGGTGGTTCTATGTGGATCTTTGTGGATCTCTGTGGTTCTCTGTGGTTCTCTGGTGTCATCTCCCTGCCCAGCTGTGTACGTGATGTTCGGTTCCCCAGCTTCACTCTCTGTGGTTCTCTCTGGTTCTCTCTGGTTCTCTCTGGTTCTCTCTGGTTCTCTGTGGATCTCTGTAGTTCTCTGTGGATCTCTGTGGTTCTCTGTGGATCTCTGTGGATCTCTGTGGGTCTCTGTGGTTCTCTGTGGTTCTCTGTGGTTCTCTGTGGTTCTCTGTGGTTCTCTGTGGATCTCTGTGGATCCCTGAGGTGCTCTGTGGCTCTTGTGGATCTCTGTGGATCTTTGTGGATCTCTGTGGTTCTCTGTGGATCTCTGTGGTTCTCTGTGGATCTCTGTGGGTCTCTGTGGGTCTCTGTGGGTCTCTGTGGGTCTCTGTGGATCTCTGTGGTTCTCTCTGTGGTTCTGGGTGGTTCTCTGTGGTTCTCTGTGGAACTCTGTGGATCTCTGTGGTTCTCTGTGGATCTCTGTGGATCTCTGTGGTTCTCTCTGTGGTTCTGGGTGGTTCTCTGTGGTTCTATGTGGAACTCTGTGGATCTCTGTGGATCTCTGTGGATCTCTGTGGATCTCTGTGGTTCTCTGTGGATCTCTGTGGCTCTTTGTGGATCTCTGTGGTTCTCTGTGGTTCTCTGTGGATCTCTGTGGTTCTGTGTAGTTCTCTGTGGTTCTCTGTGGATCTCTGTGGTTCTCTGTGGATCTCTGTGGCTCTTTGTGGATCTCTGTGGTTCTCTTTGGTTCTCTGTGGATCTCTGTGGTTCTCTGTGGATCTCTGTGGGTCTCTGTGGATCTTTCTGGTTCTCTGTGGATCTCTGTGGTTCTGTGTAGTTCTCTGTGGTTCTCTGTGGATCTTTGTGGTTCTCTGTGGATCTCTGTGGATCTCTGTGGTTCTCTGTGGATCTCTGTGGTTCTCTACAGCTCTGTGGTTCTCTCTGGTTCTGTGGGTCTCTGAGGTTCTCTGTGGATCTCTGAGGTCCTCTGTGGATCTTTGTGGTTCTCTGTGGTTCTCTGTGGATCTCTGTGGTTCTCTGTGGTTCTATGTGGGTCTCTGTGGATCTCTGTGGATCTCTGTGGTTCTCTCTGGGGTTCTATGTGGGTCTCTGTGGATCTATGTGGGTCTCTGTGGATCTCTGTGGTTCTCTGTGGATCTCTGTAGTTCTCTGTGGATCTCTGTGGATCTCTGTGGATCTCTGTGGATCTCTGTGGATCTCTGTGGATCTCTGTGGTTCTCTCTGTGGTTCTCTGTGGTTCTCTGTGCATCTCTGTGGTTCTCTGTGCATCTCTGTGGTTCTCTACAGCTCTGTGGTTCTCTCTGGTTCTGTGGGTCTCTGAGGTTCTCTGTGGATCTCTGAGGTCCTCTGTGGATCTTTGTGGTTCTCTGTGGTTCTCTGTGGATCTCTGTGGTTCTCTGTGGTTCTATGTGGGTCTCTGTGGATCTCTGTGGATCTCTGTGGTTCTCTCTGTGGTTCTATGTGGGTCTCTGTTGTTCTCTGTGGATCTCTGTGGATCTCTGTGGATCTCTCTGGATCTCTGTGGTTCTCTGTGGTTCTCTGTGCATCTCTGTGGTTCTCTGTGGATCTCTGTGGTTCTCTGTGGGTCACTGTGGTTCTCTGTGGATCTCTGTGGTTCTCGGTAGTTCTCTGTGCATCTCTGTGGTTCTCTGTGGATCTCTGTGGATCTCTGTGGTTCTCTGTGGATCTCTGTGGTTCTCTGTGGATCTTTCTGGATCTCTGTGGATCTCTCTGGTTCTCTGTGGTTCTCTGTGGATCTCTTTGGTTCTCTGTGGATCTCTGAGGTTCTCTGTGGATCTTTCTGGATCTGTGTGGATCTCTGTGGTTCTCTGTGGTTCTCTGGTGTCATCTCCCTTTCCAGCTGTGTACGTGATGTTCGGTTCCCCAGCTTCACTCTCTGGTCATGTGTCTTATTGAGTGAACAGATGTGATCTCTGCAGGGTTCCATGTTCCTCCTGCTGGGAGTCAGAGCTCACAGGAGGAGGCGGCCACGCTTCCACAGCTACACAACACACAACTGTAGGTGTGTGTGTTGTGATAGTGCGTCTGTGTGTGTGTGTGTGTGTGTGTGTGTGTGTGTGTGTGTGTGTGTGTGTGTGTGTGTGTGTCTGTGTGTGTTCCAGACCTGACACTGGTTCCCCAGTTAGAACAACATGTCACAACAATCTAATGGAGAACAGAGAAGGAGGAGAGAGTGAAGGAATGAGAGAACAGAGGAGGAGGAGAGAGTGAAGGAATGAGAGAACAGAGGAGGAGGAGGAGGAGGAGGAGAGTGAAGGAGTGAAGGAATGAGAGAACAGAGGAGGAGGAGGAGGAGAGAGTGAAGGAGTGAGAGAACAGAGGAGGAGGAGGAGGAGGAGGAGGAGGAGGAGGAGGAGGAGGAGGAGGAGGAGGAGGAGGAGGAGGAGGAGAGAGTGAAGGAATGAGAGAACAGAGGAGGAGGAGAGAGTGAAGGAGTGAGAGAACAGAGGAGGAGGAGGAGGAGGAGGAGGAGAGAGTGAAGGAATGAGAGAACAGAGGAGGAGGAGGAGGAGGAGAGAGTGAAGGAATGAGAGAACAGAGGAGGAGGAGAGAGTGAAGGAGTGAGAGAACAGAGGAGGAGGAGGAGGAGGAGGAGGAGAGAGTGAAGGAATGAGAGAACAGAGGAGGAGGAGGAGGAGGAGAGAGTGAAGGAATGAGAGAACAGAGGAGGAGGAGGAGAGAGTGAAGGAGTGAGAGAACAGAGGAGGAGGAGGAGGAGGAGAGAGTGAAGGAGTGAGAGAACAGAGGAGGAGGAGGAGGAGAGAGTGAAGGAGTGAGAGAACAGAGGAGGAGGAGGAGAGAGTGAAGGAATGAGAGAACAGAGGAGGAGGAGGAGGAGGAGAGAGTGAAGGAATGAGAGAACAGAGGAGGAGGAGGAGGAGAGAGTGAAGGAATGAGAGAACAGAGGAGGAGGAGGAGGAGAGAGTGAAGGAGTGAGAGAACAGAGGAGGAGGAGGAGAGAGTGAAGGAGTGAGAGAACAGAGGAGGAGGAGGAGAGAGTGAAGGAATGAGAGAACAGAGGAGGAGGAGGAGGAGGAGAGAGTGAAGGAGTGAGAGAACAGAGGAGGAGGAGAGAGTGAAGGAGTGAGAGAACAGAGGAGGAGGAGGAGGAGGAGAGAGTGAAGGAGTGAGAGAACAGAGGAGGAGGAGGAGCAACGTGAGGAGGCGATGGCACAAGATGAATTTACTCATTCTCTGTCTTTTCTCTCTCTTCCCCTCGGAAGTCTGACCTATTCATCAGACCGGCCTCCGGACAGGCTGCAGAGAAACAAGCTGGTGTGTGTCTGTGTGTGTGTGAGTGTGTGTGTCTGTCTGTGTGTGTGTGTGTGTCTGTGTGTGTCAGGCCCCCCCTGCCCGGTCCTTTGCAGAGACACAAATCATTTGACCCACTTCCTTTGGCCTGTATCCGTTCAGGGTGTTTGCATGTGTGCTTGATTACTGTGTTACCGCTGTCCGCTCAAGTGAAACCAAAAAGAGAGAGAGAGAGAGAGAGAGAGAGAGAGAGAGAGAGAGAGAGAGAGAGAGAGAGAGAGAGAGAGAGAGAGAGAGAGAGAGAGAGGGAAGAAAATAAAAACAAATCAACAATGAGAAGCTGACATCTGGTTTTGGGCTTTGATGGATTCCTGAGGGTTTCAGAGGAAGAACTGTGATTAGATATAAATGACCAGGGAGTGTGCTGACCAGGAAACAAACACACACACACACAGACACACACACACAGACTCACACACAAACACACACACACACACACACACAAATGGTGCGGATGAAGAGAAATGACCCCTGCAGAGCTACAATGGAAAACTTTCATTTCAGAGTTTTCTGTGATCCGTCAGGAGCGATTCTCATCACAGCTTCATGTGAGAAGAGAGAAATGACAAAACACCCAGAACATTTAATCTGGACTCGGTCGGTGAACCTGCGTCGAGCGTAGAGAGGGAGTCGCTGAGGGAACCACGGCGAGCGGAGGAGCGGGGGGGGGGGCGACGCCGTGAAGATGGATGTCCAGCGGTCATCACACAGACACCAACCAGCGTGTGAAGCTGACTGTAATAAAGCGGTGAAGCAGGTGGAGCTGCTGCCAAACCACACAGCACTTTACCAACTGGGTTATTGTACGAGCTGAGATGAAAGAGTTCAGCGACTAGAAACTAAAATATCATCATCATCATCAACCGTCCTCGCCAGAAACCTGAGGAGAGGCAGCGGTGGAGCCGACGGATGACGACACCCGGAGAAATTAGCTGCTGGTCATCGACGGTGGAATAGCGATGAAACATCAAAAACATCATGTGTGATTAGGGTTGCAAAGGGGCTGAAAGTTTCCGGTAAATTTCCGGAAACTTTCCGGAAACATTCCACGGGAATATTAAGCTCGGGAATTTTGGGAATTTTGAAAAAAGAAAAACTATGCAAATTAAACGCTGAGCAATAAAAACATCATTCAAAACTCTATTTTAAAGATGTATGGAACGTTGAGTTTCAAGCCTCCGCTGGTCATTCTTCCATCACATGCACAGATAACTCCCAGCATGCTTCACTCTACAGCAGGGCTACTGAGGCCTGCTGTAGAGTGAAGGACTAGTCAGGTAAGTTTCCATGATATTACTGGGAAAATATATTAGCATGCTGATTGAGGATTGTTCATCTGTTCATCTAGACTATTTCCATTCATTTATCCATCACTTGTAAAATATGTTTACAGACGATTCCAATTGTTTGACTAACTATTTATATCTCTGGCATTGCATTAGTGTTTTTTTACAAACTTTGTTCTCATCTTATTCTACAGAACAATGCCACGTGCACTCTCTCATGTGTGGAGACATTTCACCTCATCCAATGTAGAAGGAAAGGCTGTGTACATTTGCAAATACTGTGCAAAGACCTATGTTAAGAATGACACAACGATGCAGAAGCATATAGTCAAGTGCCCAAAGTTTCCTCAGGGCTCAAATCAGCCTATGACAAAACAAAATGTTTATATTTATGTCTGTATATGACAAAGTAAATACAGTTAGTATAAATTACCCACAACATTTCCAGTTTATTCCCATTAATTCCCGTTAATTCCCGTTAATTCCCGTATATTCCCGTTAATTCCCATGGAAAGTTTCCAACTTTGAATATTCTCGAAATTTTGCAACCCTATGTATGACGCCACCTCACCTTTCACCATCAACTCAGATCTAAGCAGTTAATCGTCCAAATTAATTTTACTACCAAATATGAAGAAATTCCTTTACAGTGTTCTGCAGATATCGTGTTCTCTGGGACGTTCAGAAGCAGAACCTGACGTGATGACTCCGCCCACTGCGGTGCGGAGGAATAAAATCGTTTATTAGCTTGAATATCTGAAATCAATTCAAGAACAATCGTCTGGTTGGTTAATAATTAAGATCCAATCGATTCGGTGGGTTTCAGCCGACGACAGGAACCTCAGTGTGGGTGTGAACCACCGAGTGAACGAGAAGTAGAATAACACAATGTTTACATCAGGATACAGATCTGATCATATTTCACTGTTTAACAGGAGGATTAATCTTCAGTCATATTCATGAGAGAGCAACAGGCTGTGACTTCTTACCCTCGGTGCTGAGTCCGGGGCTGGAGGTGAACTCGGCCACGTCCACGATCTTCACAGCAAACTGCTGCCCGGTCTCCCGGTTGATGCATCTCCGCACCACGCTGAAGGGTCCCCTGGAAACAACACAACACACACACACAAGGTTAACCAGGGGTCTGGAGAAGCTGCTGGTACACCTGCAGGAGCCGAGTGATTCCCCCGAGCAGAGGAAACACACACTGAACTTTTTATATTATTAGATATTATCATTTTGCACGAGGGATTTGTTTTGCATTCTTCTGTTTAATTGTAGAGTTTTGTGTTGATTTGTGTCGATACAAAATAAATAATCACAAAACACACAACCTGCAGGATTCTGAGAATCACAGACACACAGCAAACCACAGTGAGCACAACCTCAGTGGTGATTTCACAGCTCAACACAAACACTACCCCTGGCTGCAGCGGACTGAACACCATGTGTGTGTGTGTGTCGGTGTTGGTATGTGAGTCTGTGTGTGTGTCTGTGTGCGTGTGTTGGTGTGTAAGGAGTCTTTGTGCACAAACACAGACTGGTTGAACAGATGGTGATCAAGCTAAAGCTGCTTAGCGTCAGAAGGGTGAGGTAGAGCGGCAACGTGCCCAAACATGCAGGAGACACCTACACACACACACACACACACACACACACACACACAGAGACACTATGAGCAGTGCTGCTGAGTAAACTGTCGCTTTGACCAATGGGAACATGTGTGTGTGTGTTTGTGTTCCTGCAGCCGTCACATTAACACAAACACACACACACTGGGTCACCAGTCTAATGATCACATGATGGATATCTACTTAAAACAGATCTATATTCTATAATAAGCTGCTAATCATCTGTTCCTCCATCGACTGATTGATAAGTGATGGATGAGGTGACACAGCTTCAGCTCCACATCCGCTCACTTATAAAATAAACTATTTGTCTTCGAGTTTTAAAGAAAACACTCTGATGTACATTTTGCACATTTTAACTCAGAAACTGGAAAGAAATGAAAGAGAGAAAAATGAAAAAGTATTTTTCTCCTGGAATCTTCTGAGCCGTGCAGATCTGAGCTCTGTGGGGACAACTCCTGCTCAGACTGCAACACAACAACAGCGCACAATCACAACACCGGCTCACAATCGCAACACAACAGCTCACAATCACAACACCAGCTCACAATCACAACAGCAGCTCACAATCACAACAGCAGCTCACAATCACAACACCGGCTCACAATCACAACACAACAGCTCACAATCACAACACCGGCTCACAATCACAACACCAGCTAACAATCACAACACCGGCTCACAATCACAACACCAGCTAACAATCACAACACCAGCTAACAATCACAACAGCAGCTCACAATCACAACACAACAGCTCACAATCACAACACCAGCTCACAATCACAACACCGGCTCACAATCACAACACAACAGCTCACAATCACAACACCGGCTCACAATCACAACACCGGCTCACAATCACAACACCGGCTCACAATCACAACACCAGCTCACAATCACAACACCAGCTCACAATCACAACACCAGCTCACAATCACAACACCAGCTAACAATCACAACACCAGCTAACAATCACAACACCAGCTAACAATCACAACACCAGCTAACATCACAACACCAGCTAACAATCACAACACCAGCTAACAATCACAACACCAGCTAACATCACAACACCAGCTAACAATCACAACACCAGCTAACAATCACAACACCGGCTCACAATCACAACACCGGCTCACAATCACAACACAACAGCTCACAATCACAACACCGGCTCACAATCACAACACCAGCTAACAATCACAACACCAGCTAACAATCACAACACCGGCTCACAATCACAACACAACAGCTCACAATCACAACACAACAGCTCACAATCACAACACCGGCTCACAATCACAACACCGGCTCACAATCACAACACAACAGCTCACAATCACAACACAACAGCTCACAATCACAACACAACCGCTCACAATCACAACACAACAGCTCACAATCACAACACCAGCTAACAATCACAACACCAGCTAACAATCACAACACCGGCTCACAATCACAACACCGGCTCACAATCACAACACAACAGCTCACAATCACAACACCAGCTCACAATCACAACACCAGCTCACAATCACAACACCAGCTAACAATCACAACACCAGCTAACAATCACAACACCAGCTAACAATCACAACACCAGCTAACATCACAACACCAGCTCACAATCACAACACCGGCTCACAATCACAACACAACAGCTCACAATCACAACACCAGCTAACAATCACAACACCAGCTCACAATCACAACACCGGCTCACAATCACAACACCAGCTCACAATCACAACACCGGCTCACAATCACAACACCGGCTCACAATCACAACACAACAGCTCACAATCACAACACCAGCTCACAATCACAACACCAGCTCACAATCACAACACCGGCTCACAATCACAACACAACAGCTCACAATCACAACATAACAGCTCACAATCACAACACAACAGCTCACAATCACAACACCAGCTCACAATCACAACACAACAGCTCACAATCACAACACCAGCTCACAATCACAACACCGGCTCACAACCAGCCCGGTGGTTCAGTCCAGGACGTTTCCAGAGGAAAGTCTCTGAGACAAAACTCCAGCAGGAACTTTGCTGGAGCAGGTACAGCGGGTCAGAGAGCTCTCATTAGCAAAGCAGCCGAGTTCTCCTCCGCCGCGATATCTCCCCCCACGCCACGGTCCAGTCACTTCACCTCTGCCCCCCCGTCGCAGCGCAGCAAATGTCAGGCCTGGCTCCGGGCGGCGCTCTGTACCAAGACGTACAAGAGGCCGACAGAGGGAGGACGAGACGGAGGAGGAGATGAGCAGCAGCGTGGACAGAGAGCTGTGACCGGAATACGAAATGTAAAGAGGAAGAAGTAGAACTGTGACAGTTAAAGGTTGATGAGGAGAAGCAGATCGTCTTCTCTGAAACGCAGTGGGTGTGGATCCCAGGAGAAGAAAAGACACTTAAATATGAATCTAACAACAATTCAAAAGTCAAACAGAAACACAGAATCTGCTGAGTCACTGTCTGTAAAGCAGGAGCCGATCAATCAATCAATAAGTCGATTGAAATAATTGTCACATCTATAAACTGTAGAAAAAGATGGACGACATGTCAGCTCCAACAAGTCAAGCCAAATCCTTGTCATCGCCCCCTGGTGGCTGGCTGCTTTACACATCATTCACTCCTCCTCCTCCATGTTAGCGAATGGGACATGGACAGAGCTCCATGTTCTCATCACACTGATGTTTGTTCACGTGTTCATGATACGTTCAATGTACTAGAATCTTTCAGCTCAGTGGAAGATCTAGGTTTTATTTTGTCGTATATCCTGTGTTTTATTCTGAAGCTCTGTGTCAGTTTCCTCCTGTCGCCTGTATCATCACATTAAACTAATGGAGCATCTATGTCACATTAAACTAAGAAAAACAATATGTTCAGCATTTATAAACACTGTGATGTCCCTTGATATCCTGACACATTGTTCAGTGAGCTGCACCCCCACTGATGCACCGTGTGTGAGTGCGAGTGCACGTGCACGTGTGTGAGTGCACGTGGACTCACACACGTTCAGCTTGTGTTGAGCAAAGAGCTTCTCGCGAGCGGATGAGAAGCTTATTCACAGCAGCCTTAAGAAAAAGGTTTAAGAGGCACAATCTCCCGCACACATCAGGCGAGAGGGAAAGATTAACTTCAGAAATCTGGCAGCAGAGAGGAGGAGGAGGGGGGGGGGGGGGGTGAGGAGGAGGGAGAGTGTGTGTGTGTGTGTGTAGGGGAGGGGGGGGGGAGAACTGCTTTGAACTGCAGACGGCTCGAGTGGCGGAACCGGGGCGTCGTGGAAGAAATCATCCGCACATTCTGGTTCTGAATGGGACTCAGCTGCACGTCGGCCATTACGGCTCTGAAGAGAAGTCAGCTGCACACGGGCTGATGACTCCTCCACTTCAGCTGCCCTCACTAAGATAACAGGAAGAGGGGGGGGGCAGGGGGAGAGAGGGAGAGGGGGAGGCTGCAGAAGGAAGAGAAACATGGAGGCTACATCCATACCAAGAAGTTTTGGTTTTAGAAAAGCATTCTCAAATGGAGTGGATCTCCGTATCAGTTTGAATCCCTGACCCCACTAACACACATGTCACATGACCACTCTCCACCAATGGGAAGCCAGATGTTGATCTCTGATGATCTGAGATCCTCTGGTGTCTTCAGTGTGAATCCACTCCTTCCTTCATGTGACGTTAACTTCTCTTCTACACAGATTAATCACCTGCATGAGACACGACTTCAGTGAACCAGAGACGCAGGTTGGACCAAGGTGACTCACAACTGTGTCGAACTCGTTATATCAAGATGTTCATTTAAAACCGATTTTTCTTTCTCGTGATTTATTATCTTATTATTGTGGAGTAATGACAGGAAACGGGTTTTTCAAGGTCACAACACGCAGCCGAGCGTAGTCGTGTATTTTCTGTGAATCTGCAGATCTCTCGTCTGGAACTCTCATGGTAACATTGTGGTGACAAGGAGTTGTGCGACGGCTCCAGATGACACAATTAACTGTGCTCCACACACAGTGCGGTTATAGTGTGGATTACTGCGTTAAATATTTAATAGCACTCATTATGCATGGA